>NW_027112482.1:478696-500588 GCF_000696795.3 Halyomorpha halys
AGGAAATATTAATAGTAATTATCAATACTAATTACCACCTCAAACGGTTTCCTTCCATTTGTAAACAAAAACGTATTTTTCTCTTTACGATCGCTGTATAAATGCCATAATTTCACGGAAAAAAAATGTAGAATTCAGGCAGATTCTCTTTGAATTTTGTTTATTTTTCATTGTAACTTGAAATCTGCACACCACCGAACATACTAAACGACTATGTTAGTAATAGTTAATTGCCTACATAGATCCTTATTGGACCAATATTAGTAATGAGAGAATTAGTCTTTTTTATTAAAGTTTTATGGGAACCGATTAGTAAAGTATATCGAGACGCCACTTATTTTATATAGCAATTTTTATTAAATATTATTTATTATTACACATTTGTTTAATATATATATATATATATATATACATTGTGGATTCTACTTACCCTTGACCAAAATTTTTATTTATACAAGTTTAAAAAGACAAGTAATTTTGAAAAAAAATCCAAGATTAGCAACTTGCAACTTGCAACTGGCAAAGTACATTTCCCATGAAATTTCGGCCATATAATAATAATTTATTTACTTGTTTATGGGGCAACCCCCGTACAAGTAGAGTTAGCCTGTCAAATACATAAAATAAATAATCAATTGGAGTAATTTTACAAAAATGGTGAGTTAAATTTCGTGTCTATAAACTAATAAGAAACAATATACCCAAGCTGGGCTATCCATCCACATTCGTTAATAAAACTAAAGCGGCACTTCATATTTAATAATATTAAAAAACAAAACAAAAACTATACCTCCTATCGGGACAATAGGTACTCTAAGCAAAAGGCTTTGTGTTGCATATATAAAAAAAATTTAAGATCCAATCCTGAGGGGAAAGACTACTATAAATATTGCTTAGTTTCGGTATGTATTGGATTCGGTTCTCATGATACGCAGGGAACTTTGTCAAAAAATAGAAACAATCCTCTAGTGCTGTTCCATTACAAATTGGACAAAGCTTCTATGGGTCCAAAGTATATGTGTGTAGACCGAGACTTAGAGTAATTGCATATTTACCGGAGAGTCGTAGTTGGGCAATTATTCTCAAGTGAGTTATAGGACAGCTGATTTTTAGGTAGCTTTGAGAAGCATCCGTTTTAATGAAGACCCTACCGTACCACTGGTTATAGGTCGATTCTCGTAATAACAAGAGGCCTTTATCCTTGACAAATTCCCTATATATATCTTAAGATCTCCCCCATTATAATTTTGATACTTACCGGATCATTAATTAGTATCGGATCAAACATTCCGAAGATCTTCAATATTTTCTTATCTGCGTTACCCAATTATATTGCTGACTAAAACGGTTGTTACTATCTACATGCTGTAGCTTTAAATAGCATTATTTCACGAAACGAGTACAACTCATGTTAAGTATTTTTATTAGCTAGGACAGAGTTTGCTTTAAAACGTGATATCCCACAGGAATGGGTGCTTCTTCTAGTCTTACCATAAAGTCTGGGGTGATTCGTTACAAACCATATAATTGGATGGTACATCATTTCTTGTTACTCGTGACGATGGAGGGTCACACTAACTAGGTTTATTTTTACGTAATTGAACTGCACATAAGTGGTTAAGTAAAAATGTCTACTTTAGAAGTCTACTCTAGTTACTAGTAATTTATTTATTTACATACCCTTCTTCGCTTTTCAGCTTCAAGGGTTTAGCAGTTGCAGAATAACACACAAGGAATGCGATTACCACCCTTTTTAACCAACATAATAATTCACTGATCAATCACACAAATAATAAATATTTGTATTTGGAAAATTTACTGAAATCAGGCCTGTCTTCATCCATCTTCATCAATAGCTTTATTTTCTGGCGGCCTCCCTCTTGTTCCCAGATTGAATGAGTTCTGCCGTCAATACAAAGTGAACTAGACCAACTGCAGTTTTCCAGCAGTACACAAAAAATTTGAAGTACGGGTAGTTTTCCGATGTTTAGCTATCTGTTCCACTAAGGCACCCAGTACACCGCAACTGGGACATAAGGGGTCAATGTTTTCGGTCATGGAATTTGATACGGACTCCTCATGCGCTGTCACGACCTATTTTGTTTCCAATCTTGACCTGGCAGTTAGGAAGTATTTCCACAGGGTAGCTCCTTTCGGGGTTGCGACCCACCGCCGGTTCTATCAATCAAGTACTGGTATACGAGGTGGATATACTGTGGTGCGTTATACAGATACGTTATCTCTGAGGCATGGCACTTGTAGGAACATATTTGCAGATTTTTCTCGGGTAGCTGCCTGTTCAGTCCACTGGAATATCATTTATGTGTTGGTGTTATATAGCTGGACTGTATATTCATAAATACTAGAGGGGGGGGGACGCCATATGCCACTATGATTTTCACGTAACCCAGCATTACCTAGAGGATAAGTGGATAATTAGACGCCAAGAGGGCGAACGGGAGTGGGGGTGTGCTCAGGAGGTTAGAACGAGCCTCCCTTCTTCTTGGTACCACGGCTAATTAAGTATGTCTGGCTAAGTACCTCCAGCTTCGAGCACACACACACGGAGCATCAGAGAATGGCCACCTTTCTCCGTTCATCAGCAGCGACACACCTTCCATCAGGTGACCCACGCCATATGGGCCAGACAGCGAGCAACCAGTAACACAGGTTAGATCTTTTCTACCAACCCAATGGCGACCCTCATCACATCTCACCTATAGATCACTTTTTCCCCCATATCAAAATTATTACTTACCAAACTAACCTTCTTGTATCATTTTTGGCCTCCCCCCTGGCACCAGTTATTTCATTCTATTTTAATATAATCATTTGTCTCAATATTACTTTTCTAACTAAACCCCTTCTGATATATAACCATGACCTGGATCTAGTTCCTACATAACTTAAAATTTGAGGAAGGTCCAGTCAAAACACTGCCTGTATATCTCCCACCTTTTAAGCAACGAATACCTACAGTGGAGATATCCTATACGGGATACCCCAAGGATTTTGGGTATTGGTGATTTATATACTTTATAGATTACTTTTATCTATTCTACGATATACTTTATCTAGTGAATAGTTGGATTGTTTGGGAGTGGGGAGAGGGAGGGATAGTATCTTATTATTATTAGTATCCGATTATTTTCGGCTCCAACTCTTTCTGAAAGAAGTACTGTATTTGTTTCTAGTGTAGTTTACAACAGATGATTCATGTGTACTTTTTATTGACATCCATCACAACCACTCGAAAATAATTTTTATTAGGTACAGGACTCACTGTCATTCGCAATTGATTTTTTTACTAAATGAATCTCTCTCCTAAACCTTATCTTCCCTGATGTAACTCGCTAGGCAACTTTTTTGCCTGTAAAATGATAGTAGAACTTTATCCAGATCGAAAAGACAAATAAACTTTGGGCCTCACCATCTTTACTACGTTCAGGAACATCCTTTACATGAATTAATAAGAGCTTCTTTTGGGCGTTTTCATCACTTAAAAAAAACAAAAAAATAAAGTCTTAGAATTGTCTTTTTCATGGGGTTTACAAGATCATCTCGATTACTAATACAATACTAGCATGAATAGAATGTAACATCATGCTTACTGTGCGCCTATTACTCCACTGCACACCTGTAATAATAACTATAATATTTTTTCAAGGTTGATACAGGGTAAAGTATAGCTTTCGGTATTTTAAGAGCAACTGAAGAAACTATTTTGGTGTTCCGAAAAATAGGGTATCTACAGAAAGATGTTGCGAGGAGAGATCGGATTCCTGAAATTTTGTGAGTAGTTCTTCTTTAACAAGTTTCTTTCCTAAAATTAAAATTTATTTGGTCCTAGCAATAAACAAAAATTTGTTGAGCCGATAATCATCACTTTTAAATCGTCGTTGCAATACAAAATATATAAGGTTGGTATTATGTGTTTATAAGATGTAATAGTTTACTATTAAAAAACTGTGCATGTGGCAATTAGATGTCACATACATACGCAGTTATCAGTAGACTCTACTTCCAACTCTGTAGCATATCCTGCCACTACAGCAAATATAGGCACAATCCTAGTGGCTGTAATTATCACCGTAACAGTGGAACCTAGGCTTAAGTGTAAGCGAATAGAATTGTCTATTAAGTTCTTTACATTTCAGTTAATTTTTATTTGATTTGGGATAAAAAAAAAAAAAAAAAAAAAAAAAAAAAAAAAAAAAAAAACGGTATGGAAAATCTTGACAGGGTATGTCTGTAGAGAAACAGAAGAAGAACCAACTGACAGAATATTGAATAAGTAGTATTGACATGTGTGAGGGACAACTTCAATATATGTACCAACTTCAGACTGGACCGTGTGGATCAATTCTGTTATTCGAATAGTGATTTTTTAATTATAGATCGACCACGTCATACATTACAAATTGTATTTGTTTAGTAGCAGAGCAAAAGATGATCTCGCAGTGACGGTAGAAGCCCCAGATGGACAAAGACTAAAAGCTGTGGCTACAGGAACGGGGAGATATAAATACAAGAAGCGCCCCCACCACCGGAGTACCGAGGGCCGGCCAGTCGCTGCGATGCTGCCGTCCGGGACGCTCGCAATCCTCTTCATCGGCTTCTTCGCCGCCGGGGCGCCGGCCTGTCCGTCGCGATGTCTTTGTTACAAGACTATCGTTCGCTGCATGTACCTCCGCCTCGTCCACGTCCCCAAGACTCCTCTCAACACCACTGTGCTGTGAGTATCATCGTTGAGACATTACAATATCCGCTTAAGTATTAATTAATATTGTAGTTTAAAAGTTATTTATTATTAGTAAAATTTATTTTTTAAATTAATATTGAGTTTATTTGGTTACAGACAAAAAAATGCATACACAGTTTTAATTTTTGGTGTTTGTTAAAATTAATTGTTCAATCCATTTTTTATCAGTATTAATGAGAATTTGGACAGAGAGGAACTTTTTTCACAAGCTGTGCTGCCTAGGTACTTTATTTTGCGACCAAGTCAGGCATGTCATCAATGTTATTTTAAAAGAGGGGACCCAACCATTTAGTATATTTTATTTAAATAATATATTTAGTATATATTGTGCATGAGTATATTTTGCTCTCTATCTACTTTGCAAAATTGTGTTTGGATAGAAAAACCTACAACATGTTGAAATTTTTTGAGAAATTGGTACATTTCTGATTTTGTTTCACGTAGGTAACTGTAGGTATCAATAACTGTTACAATAAAAAATATTCAAAGAAAAAAAAATCAAATTTCTTTAATTCCCCCTTTATACGGAACACTGAATAACGGGCATGGAAATACGTACTTTGTTATTAATAGATTATTAATTAGGTATATGCTTTCGGAAATTATCAGTTAATGATCAATCTAGATAGAGTCAATCTTTATAAAATGTCTTCTGTGCAAAGTAGTGTATTTGAAAATTTATTTTATTGATTTTCGTTGCATTTCAAAGCTGTTTTCTATTTGTTCGCAATGTAAAAATAACTTCATCAAATACTATTCAGTGAGTCACTATTTATAAAAAAAAAAAAATCATTGACGTATATAAAATTAGAAATTATCTGCGACCTTAGTCTGTGACCATCATCCAAACTCAATTTTCTCAGGTACGCCTCACATTGGAACACATTAGAACGGCGAGATAAAATTGATGATTGTGGGCTGCAATAATTATTTTTTTACTGCTAGGTTGAAATAATTTTGTGTATTTTAGTATATAAAATTGATTAGAGGCGCTAGAACAAATATTTTATTTTAAATAATTGTAATAATTATTTACTTCTGTGAACTGACATAGTCTTTAAGTCAGCCTTTCTTGTTTATTTGGTTTATGTAAAGTTAAGGAGAAGTTTATTTATAACTTTTACACTCCCATGGTAGAAGTTAAATTATATTATTACACTTGAATGAAATAAATTATATAAGTTATACAATGTTCAGAACATCAATTAGAGAATAAATTGAGAGCATTTGATCCTCTTCTAGACTATCATGTACATCGATATCATATTAATTAAAAAATAGCTTATATTACCAAGAAATTGTTTAAGAAAGAAAAAGCAATGCCTTGACCTATTGTTGATCCGTTTTCGAGAAAATCGTAAAAAAGAGTAAAGTGGGAAATGAGGTGAGCCGTTTTTAACAAAAAGGTTGGGGTAGCATTCCAGGAATATGTTGAACCTAATTATGAAAAATCAGCTACATACAACTTTTGTTTATCGAGCTTGGCTGTCACGAACATACATTTTTTGAAGTTATTTAGGCTCATGGACTTAAAGAAATATTTTCACGTTGGCAATACCTCCCTGCTCTTAATATATATTTCATATAGTGAAAAATAAAAATATTAGATTCATTTGACAAAAAGAATGACTGACAAGCGTTTATACAAATATTTTTTTAAAATTTTTAACCGAAGATTAAATCCGAGTTTAACAGAATACTGAATAAATTTTTGGGTTGAAACAAAACATTGTGAGGTGACTTTCCATTTGTACTTCTCGTGTGAAATTGGAATTCCAATCATTTCTGATTTTTTTTATTCTATTTATAATATCCTCTATTATTTATAGAATACTTGTGTAAATTTGCTCAGGATCTTAAAGTGATAATGAGCTGAGTAAGTAATTTAATAAACAAATCTTCATGATTTTTATAAATAAGCGTACCTCTCAATGATTTCTGTGAAAGACAATAATTAAAATAATGTAGTGTAAAACAATTTTAAACTGTGATTATATAGATGACATGATTTCAATACAGAAATTGAAACTATGACAAATATGTGTAAAGGTGCATGAGTAGGGGAAAATTGTCCCGAAACCTTGTACAGTGGAAAATATAGAATAGGTTATATTAATTTTGGAAGTTTTTTCACCTCAAACATTTAAAAAAATGTATATAATCAAACTTCCTAAAAAGAAAATCTAGAATAATCATATGGTATAATTGTAATTAGTAAATTTTATTTCATTATTTTTTTTTACATCACGTAATTATTTCCACTAGCATTGTCCTGAAGCAGAGTGGAATATCTATCTAATAAAAGCCGTCAAGTTCAGTAATCGGTAATGCGGGTGCTGTAGAACCCCTGCCCCTTGTCTATTTCTAAGTTATATCAGTTAAAAATTTATCATTACATCTTTAATAATTTTAACATTAATTAAAAATTAAGAGAGATAATAAGTAAATAAGTAATAAATCGAAGATTAATTATGATGTTGAGAGAGAGGAAAGAGGGGAAGAGAGATAGGGAGGGAGAGAGCGTGGTTCTTGTAACTCGACTCTCCTGTATTTACTCAATAAAATAGTTTTCAATAAAATAATTGTTTAATCATCATTTATACTTATGTGTATTTATAAAAAAATAAGTGAAGATATCACAATTCTCTTCTTGGTCCACTAACCAATGAATCCTGAATTTATGTTTACCAGTTTAGTGTTCTCAATTGCGGATAAATTAATTTAATGATAAAACATTAAGGTTTTCGTCCTTAAATTACTGCTATAATAAAGCTTTTAGTTTTGAAGGAACCTGAATTTATTTTTAATCCCTACATTCCGATATTTCTTATCTCGGATTTCGTACTATTTTTGTTTAAGATTTGACATAAAAGAAAATTTTTCACACAAGCTCAACAAATGATCTTGCAGTCATTTAAAATATATCTTACTGTTTGTTGCACGGTCTGAAGGTTCTTATATTTATGGCCAGTGAATTATTAACAGTCGCAAAAGTAAGGAAACAAAGCAAGTACGAAAAAGTGTCATTCCTAAGTTTTCAATAAACTATTACTCTATTAGAATTTTTCATCAATGAACCTTCTTAGAAATTATCATTCAATTTTTTTTCAAATTCGATTTAGTAATTGTGAAAATAATTGGATTTTAGGAGGAAACTTTATAAATTTTCGATTTTATTAATGGAACATGATAATTAGTATACTTCAAAGCTACAGTGAGTTCAAAAATGTCCAACATAGGTTCTCGAGTTCAGGAAGGCAATTTTCGTTGCATTTTTTTTTTGGCGTTGTAAGGAATGTTTTTAAATTAAGATAAGAAAGTCCCAATGAGAAGGAAGGAGTAGCGGGTCAATGCTCACTCCTTTTTTTGTTTTCAAGAGTTATATAGTTGTAAGTAAAGTTTTTCAAATACTGCATTCTTCTTTAAAATTAAATGATTTCAAGGTATGACAATACAAGGCACCTCGTGTATGTCGTAATTTAACGTCGATTATGAAAATGTTTACGTAGTTTTGCTTATTATTGTTAGGATGTGGAAGATGAACATTTAAGAAAATAATGCGTATAGTTTATTATAATTTTTAAAATAGTTTCATAATATTCCCCGTTGATACAAATGCATATAGGTACAGTTAAATTGATTATTAGGTAGCGATGAGATTATAGGCTATAATTATGATTAATGAGCTAAAAAAAAGACTATATACGGCTAGAAGTAGGTCTAATTGTCAGAGAAGATCTAGGCTAGGGCTACGGAGATTTTTATCTAACACCTTTTGTTTTCGTCTCTGGAACCAAGCAGTAGCTAATTTTAACCTGCCTGAGGCAACTTAGAATTTCTGGTTCAGCTACTTTTTTGTTTCACTTCTATTTGTTGACTTTCTTCATTTATTTATTTATATTTTTGAGAGAGAAAGAGGAATATGGAAATAGGAGAGATCTCAGAAAACCAATGGTCAGAGTCATCCAGTATTCAAGTGCCCGGACAAATAAAGAGTTTATTCCACCACAATTTTTTATTACTTTAATGAAAAGATATATAGTTACTAGTCACGATTGATGAGACTGCCATAGGTAGTCAGGGGGAATAAAAATTGGCGGCTGTTTCCAAACGTTACTAAACAATAGTTTCATTCCGAGCTTCATATGTTTAAGATGACCTACAACACCATAAAACTTCATAGAACATCATTTAAAGTGGAGTGAATTTGCTAAAATACGATGCCTTATAGAGCGCTTTACCTTAAATAATTCACGACAGTTTTTCAAAAAGTGATATATAGTTTTTTCCAAATAAGCAAAATCAATATTTTTTGAATTTATTTTGCCAAATAGGATATCTATTAGTTGTTCATTTATGAGCGGTAGCAGTAACTCCAAATAAATACGCAAATAATGATTTCTTGTTCTGTGGGAAAAACTTTTGGTTTATACAAAACTACATTTATCTTAGGAACTGTTAGACGTATAGATGCCCATTAGCACCCAAATCAACGCTAGTTGAGTGTAATGTAATTTAGTTGATAAATATATAACTGTTAAGTTTCCATTCGACACAAATTTGGTTTTGAATTTGAAGATGACAGGCATATGAGGCCCGAGGGTAGAACCCTATCACCGCGCAGTGTCGAACCATCTGTTACCTTGGACCTAGTAATTACAAGCTCCTTCCTTCATCAGGGAACACCATCTCCGCTAGGGAATTTTTTTATTCCATTTTATTATTAACGTTCAATCGAGAATTAAATCTAAATTGGCCGCCTTCCACTTTGGCCTTTTACATTAGAGTTCCTTGACAAAAACTAACATCCTGTCGGTACTTGCTTTGTTATTGATATTGGTTACTTTGTGATATCCGTACTTGATAGTAAAACCTTAAAGTCAATGAAATAAAATGAAAACGAATAAGAATCAAACAAAAAATAAAATTATAATAAATAGTATTGAAGCAACTAACAACATTAAGGAATAAAAAAAAAAAAAATAATAACTATGAATTTTTAAAAAAGTACCAATAAAGTATATAAAATTATTTAATAATTACAATTAAAGATATAAAAAATCTATTTATAATTGTTGGCGAGGAAATTGTTAAAAGGTCGGGATTGGGAAATGGGAGGGGTGGGGGGTGGGGAGGAGCAATAGTTAAACGAAGGAATTGAATTCTTCCAGAGGGACGAGGATCCGATAAGGAAAGGATGTTGAAATCTGAGGCAAGGTGGTCAATTTAAAATTAAAGAAGATCGAAGATGTACAATAGAAGGTGGTACTAGAACACTTGGACTAAGATGTGGAACAAATTTAGAAAATAAGACAGCATGAGAGATAAACCCAATTTTTGTAGAAACTAGAATTTAATGCGGATTTTAAGCGAAATTTTAGCACTTTTTTCAAATATTAATAAATAACCCAACTAACAATGTGTTAGTGTGGTTTATTTTTTATAGAACACGAAGAAATGATTGTACTCAAATTTAAAAAAAAACTCGAAGTTATAAATAATTATACAATTTTTATTTACTTATTTTAAACTATAAATCCAAAGAATTAAATCAAATACCAAATAAAATTTAAAAAAATATAATATAATTAGATCTAAGAATCGCATTTCTCTTAATATCCTCAAGAACTGTACACAACAAACTATGTAGTGTTTATTAAAGAATAACGCAGCGCGCCGAACTTTAGTTGAAAATAGTTTTTTACTTGAACTTACTTATATCTGGAATATATAGTAAGGGAGAGTATTGTGGCCGTGCTAAATTCGAATTTTTAACGGAAATACATTTTTGAAGTCCATTCGTTCAAAAAATCTTGTCTCAAAATGGTGGGTGGTGTGTATGTGATCAGCCTAGCTCAAAAACAGAAAAGTCGTGCGAAAATGAAGTTGCATATTCAAGGCGGTTATGTATCTGGGGCGTGACAGCAACTTTTTCGATAACATCAACTGACTAGAAGTGCTACTTTATAGAACCAATTTTTCATATATATATATATATATTTTTTTCGAAAACGAATCTAACGATTTTGATTAACTTAAATGTTCTTCTATGCCTAGATATGCCTAGATCTTATCCAGGGCTTTTAAATAACGAATTTTTAAAAATCTTCCTTTCAAGTACCTTTGATTTCGTTTATTTGAAGAAAAAATAATTCTTATTGTTAGCAATAATAAACACAGAATATTAAAGAATTCTATGAATAAATAACGGAAAAAATATGAAAAATCGAAATATCCGTTTCAAACGGAAAAAAACCGAGACTGTCCGATCTTTCCCGATATAATTACTGCTTCATTATGTTTTGTTGAACTGTTGTATTTCTGGCAGGATTTAATTGTGATAAAGGTGATACCAGAACTATTTTGCCCACAAATTCAGGTTCTGAATACGATGAAATGTCTGGTGTTTCACTCAAAATAAATGAAAATTAAACAATTTTTTTTTAAACAACTGTTGTTTCTATATTCCAAAATGGTTTATTTAAAGTAAAATAAAAAGATTCAAATTTACATATTGCATGTTAATAACATAAAAGTAAATTTTTTTTCCCCATTTAATCATATCATTGGGAATTCAGAGAGTGGGTTTCTCAAAGAGAAAGAAAATGTATGCTGTAAGCTCTGTTGTAAAATTAGCAGTAATATATCATAGTTTGAATTACATAGTATATTATTTTTTCCCCCTATTGCAAATTAAAAACCTGAAATATTCGGGTTAGAATCCTACGTTGAGTTTTCTCAATTTCTAACCATTTTGTTGTTTCTTGATCAGTGCCACTTTGGTTTAGATTCCACGTAAAACAGTTTTCAGTGTTTATTGACTTTAGCTGAAAGAGCTTAGGAAGCTGGATGAAGTATGGAGCCTTAGAAAAGCTTCTTTTTCTTGCTCTCCCTCCTGAAAGTATGTTTCCCTTAAGACAAATTAGAGTTGTTCATACAACTAACTAGAAGCAATACAGCCATCCTGAGCAAATTAAACCGACTCCTCCTGGGCATAGAAACAAAGAGGCCCTTTGTTATTAGATATATACAGGTGGTTCAAGGTTGACTTCGAGGCTTCTATCCATAGAGAACTCATACAGGATTCACAACCATTTGTGTATTTTCTGAGACATTTTCAACTATTTCTTGCCTTCCATTACTTCCCAAGACGTAGGAAATTATTTCTTCATCTTTTATTTGGGACTCAAACGTTTCTCAAGTTGTAAAACCTCTAAATTCTCTATTTGCTCTTGATCACCTGAGCTGCCACACTTTTTATCAAGAATTTTGTATCAGTTTAGTACTAGATACATAAAATCACTTTTTTTTTTTAATGGATTCGGATTAGCGAAAGTTCACTATATTTAATTTCAAATGAACTTTATTAAAATGACCAAATAAAAAGATTTTTTCAATATATAATATTAAATAGTACATGTTGTCCAGTAGGACCCAGCTGCAATCTGTTTTGATATTTTATTGTCTTATATCTACTTATACTGTTGTAAGATATCATGTAGATTGTTTTTTTGCTACTTTTTCGGGATATTATTGTCAGTTTAAAAAAAGAAATTTTTTTTTTTAAATTATATTATTTCAAATTCTTGAGACAAGGTAATTATTTATTAAATAAATCAAAAATTTGTATCCATTTTTGTCTCAACACTTTTATTTTTCACCAGTCCAACGCTTCGGCCATTCTAGCCATCCTCAAGGACATCTTCAATATAATTTCTTCCTCATATTAATTTAAAGTTTCTTTTGCAGGCTATTCTGCCCAGGTCATTTTCTTTATTATAAGTTAAAAGCCTTCAATATAATTTCTTCCTCACATTAATTTAAAGTTTCTTTTGCAGGATATTCTGGCCAGGTCATTTTCTTTATTATAAGTAAAAAGCCTTCAATATAATTTCTTCCTCACATTAATTTAAAGTTTCTTTTGCAGGCTATTCTGCCCAGGTCATTTTCTTTATTCTAAGTTAAAAGCCTATTTTTTAAAATTTAAAATCATTAATATTTAATTTTTCTTATATAAGATTATCCACAATTAATACACTACCATATAACAAACCATTTATTTAATCACCTATATTGTATACAATAGCAATTTTTGAAGAACTGTATCTTAGGAAGTAATGGTCGTACAAAGGTAATATAAATCTAAAGTAATATAAAAATTTAATGATAAAATAAAACAAGTTAATGTAAATAAGACAACATTAAATTTATAAGTATTGTTCTCGTTTCTACAAAAGCAATTTTTATAAGTAACAAATAAGGTTTTGGGTTATTATCTGATGTATGGAATCAATGTGTAATAGTTAAAACTGTTTTGTTTGCTGTTTGTCACCTAGAAGACCTAAATTTACAAAATTATTATTAGATTGGTAAATAATAATTCATATAGATACGAAAACATTTATTTATATACAAATATCCGTAAATATCTATTTAATGTAAGAAAAAACTACATAGGGCCGCCCGTAGCTGAGTGGTTAAGACAGTCTTACCAATTTGATGTTTGTTGGCGGTTCCGGTTCGAATCCGGCCTGGGACGTTGACTTTTATCATTGAGTGGCGGTCCCACAAAATGAAGAACTTTGACCCCCAACCATGGTTAGGCAATATAGAACTCCAATGTGAGTCTTGGCTGAAAAAAAAAAAAATATTTTGAACGAATAACAGAGGACATATTAGGAAAATGTTCTTTAAACATTTTGACTGGAACAAGCCGGTTTGTTAATTGGGAAGTCAAGGAGCAAGTAAGTGTTAACAAGTTAAGGAGTGGTATGTGAATAGTGGGAAGAATCTGCGGGGATATTCATATATTAATGTAATCATTAATATAATAAACAAAACTAGAAGAATTAAACTTTTGCATGATAATTTCCAGTCTTTGGTTAAGGGGAAATGACCTTTTCTATTTTTGGATCTGATTCTAAGCCGATTCCGATTGAGTTGTGAAAACATTCTATTTCAAATCTTTTGATGATTGATTAGCTAAATAGTCAGTGTGGGAAATAATAAAACCTTATTTCAGCTACTTTCGTCATCCAGCAGGAAACAAAGACAAAAATAGAGTACTCGCCGCTGGTTTATAAATCTAATCTTAGACCTCTATTAATATGTATGCATCAGGGATAGGTCACAAAAAGGGGAACAATTTGAAAATTAAATAGAAATAATTGGTTCTCACAAAGTAAAATATTTCAAATTATTTATCAAGATACTTCAATTGTTTCTTCAAATTCTTAGTTATAAAGATCTTATACGAAAAATATAGACCAGTGAGATAGGCTAATGATCTGACACTACTGTTGGCCAAAAATTAGCTATAGTTAAACTATCAGCTAAAATCATCATGGATACGATATTTATTATCAATGGTTCATTCATGAATAAGGGTCGTATATATGGCAATTTTAGCTATTAGTTTCAACTACCACTCAAGTTGAGTGTTTGCGGCTTTAGCGCACTTGCTCAGCCTCCACTGGCCCATACCAGTGATGCGGCGAGAGGGATTCGCTGGGATCTCTTGAGCTCTGCTCTACACCTCACACGTGGGGGATAGAGTGGGGTCGGGGATCCTCAGGTCGATTCTGTAAATATTGTATATATTATTTTATCATTATGTTATTTTATTATTTATTTTTCATACAGATAGTCTGATTATGTTCATTTGTCCATCCTTTTGTTTGTATATATTTTAAGAGTTTTTTTTTTTTTTTTTACATATTTATTTTATTTTATTTATTTTTTATTTTTTATTTTAGTATGTATGAGATCATTTATCAATATTACCTATTGCCCACAACTGTGTGGCAGATTGTAATATCTATCAATAAGATATATAAATAAATCTATCAATTTCAAAAAAAAAAAAAAAAAGTTTCAACTACAGCTAATTTTTGCCTATTTCTGTCTGACATGCAGACAAAAAATTGTTTGCTGAAATCTCGAAACAAAATTGTTACTTCCATAAGCGTATTAATTATTATTATTTTTTTTGTTGGTGCTACGACTTAAGTTTAAGTTAGACTTAGTCTGTTCCATATCTTCAGTTTTCTCATTCAAATGTTGCTACATTCCAATACCGGAGACGGAGTAGAATCCAGGCTTCAATAACCAATGCATCCTCCCATCTAAGCTGTGGACAACCAACTTTTTGGGTTCCGTGTATCTTCTCACATTTTTTTTTATAAATAAAACTTTTTTTAATATAATAAAATCTGCCATACTTAAGGACAATAAATATTATTGCTATAAATACTCAATCATACCATATATAGATACATACTAGGTAAATAGAACAGTAAATAAATAATAACATGAAAAATAAAATAAGAATAATTAAATAAAAAAAGTAAGAATAATAATATAAAAAGTAAAATAAAAATAATAATATAAAAATAAAATAAGAATTATAACATAAAAATTAAATAAGAATTAGAACCTGAAAAATATAATAATATAAAAAAATAAAAAAAGATATCTTCCCTCTAAATACCTTCTGTGGAATTTCTTCTGAATTTATTCTTATGAAGTGACTACCTTATCGTAGTCTTGCTAGTTTAATACCTCGATCTTTGTCTAATTTTTTATAAACTATAAATTATCTTTAGATTGTTAGGTTTCGAGCTTATAGCATCCTATGATATTGAAGGTCAATGAATTTCTGATTGAAATTTCAAAGATAATTTGTTTCTTAATTATTTAATTAAATTAAAATGGTAGAGGCGTTGCGACGGCTTTCCAAATTGAAGTTATTAGCAAGGCGTTCAGATTCCGTGACGGAATTCGTTCGTCAACTTGAACAAAGGACGGGACTAAAAATGATTTGTGGGATTAATTTTCTCGAAGTAGGATATAAAGTTAGAATTTTTTTTTTTACACTTCTTTATTACTGGCCACTCTCATTATTGGAGACTGGAGCAGAAAAAGTAACCATAAGGAAATAGAAGAGGTAGGTAGTTATGATTAGGTCACTATAGCTTCAATTATAGTTTTATTGCAAAAAATACTTTTAAAATCATATTTTTGATCAAAAGGATTACACTGGATTCAATTTTTTTTTTTATATCAGATCGGCCTGGTGGGCCTTACATGGTTGATATAACAGTTATATTATATATTTTTTTTAACAGTTGATTATGGGGGTGGGGGTATAGTCTCGTACAAAACACACCCCTAACTATACACAATGTTATTATTAAAATAAAATGAATAAATAAGAATAATGCTTCTTAATAAAAGAGGAAAGTAAAATTAATAACAAAAAATAATTATATTGGTACACTTAAATAAAACAAACAATTGCCCTCTAATAGTAAAAAGAAACAAGTTAATTTGAAAGAGGGACGAGAGAAGAAAAGAGAAAAAAAATGAATAAATAAAATGAGTAATATCAATAAGTAAAATAGAGGTAGTGTGACTATAAATTAATTTTATATTTATTAAAATTTATAACAGAATGTCCTGCAGCAGTCTGGACTTCAATCTTCGGGTTGAGGTTGGGTTTCACAGGTTGTAGGTCACTGCTCCTTGGAAACTGGGAGTGGAACTTCATGAACCGTTTTTTGATGTAATCCTCTATTGACTCCATGTGTAATTGGCGATGTAATTAGCTATTTCTTATGAACCAAGGAGCATTAACTGCGATTCTTAGGACTTTATTTTGAAAAGATTGTAGTTTTTTCCTTTTCGTAAAGGATGCCGCTCCCCAGACTTCACAGCCGTACATCAGCAGTGGCCTGAGAATTGTTTTAAATATAAGAACAGTTTATTAAATAAATCAAAAATTAGTATCCAATTCTGTCTCAACACTTTATTTTTCACTAGTCCAACGTTTCGGAGGACATCTTCAATACAAACTCTTCTTCACATTAATTTATAATTTCTATTGCAGGCTATTCTGCCCAGTTCATTTTCTTTATTATAAGTTCAAAACCTATTTATTTAAAATTTAAAAACATTAACATTTATTTTTCTCTATAAGATTATCAACAATATAAAATACACCACCATATTACAAAACTATTTTGTATTTTATTTTGTTGATAATCTTATAGAGAAAAATAAATGTTAATGTTTTTAAATTTTAAATAAATAGGTTTTGAACTTATAATAAAGAAAATGACCTGGGCAGAATAGCCTGCAATAGAAATTGTAAATTAATGTGAGGAAGAGTTTGTATTGAAGATGTCCTTGAAGATGGCTAGAATGGCCGAAACGTTGGACTAGTGAAAAATAAAGTGTTGAGACAGAATTGGATACTAATGTTTGATTTATTTAATAAATAATTACCTTGTCCCAAAAAATTTTGAAATAATATAATTAAAATAAGAACAGTTGTTTCTGATTTTAGTTTGGAATTTCTGTTTAGGATAGGATATAGAATTGCTAACCTATTTACACTGGATTCAATACAAATTCTCATTCATGAATGGTAAAGCATGGATATCAAAATTATACAAAGTTTGCGAATGTATCAGACATTTTTAAGATTTTGCAATTGTACTTATTTAGTAGAATATTTAATCAGAATTCGTTGTTGTTAGTAAAAATTAAGTCTATTTTTTTTTTTAATATTTATTTATTGCTATTTACAACTGTACATTATAATACATTTAGTAAATCTGATCTAAGTTAAATTGGAGTGTTACAGGCGTGTAGAGAAACTACCCATTGGTAGCACTCTAATGACATTTTACATTAGCTGGTCTCGTGGCCATCTTCTTTAAGTCTAATTTAAAAATAAAAAATAAAATGGAGTGTTAAAAATGATAAATATGGGAAACTAGAGAACTTTCTTTGTTCAAACCAATATTTTAGGTATTATTTCCAAATGTTGTAAAATTCTAACGTTAACTGCAACCGTTTAAGCAGAGTACAAAAATAATATTTTTTCTAAAGTATAGAGGGCACACTATGTTTCGTCGGGCTTAATTACTTAGTTGATCGATTTATAGTTGAGTTTTAATCGATAGTTACACCGAGTTTCCACGGAAAAAAATTCGAACATATATTCAGCTTTTTATATCTCTTCAGTTTAATTATTTTTTTAAACTGTCTAAGTTCGTAGCCTATAAAATGTGGAATCAGAAGTAAGCCGAAAGAGGAAGAAAGTAACTTGGTGTTGATAGTATCAAGGCGGTGCCAAGGAAGAACAATAGTGCACGACCTGGCGCTCTCTAACAAGAGCCTTCGGGGGCAGCCGAACCTGCTCCTGGCTCTTCGTGTATGTTTTGTATAGTATTGTTTTATAGCCGATATAACCATCTGGAGAAATGCTAAAGAAGTTGATCATAATAATACATGCCGAGCTAAGCAAAATACATAAGTTGAAATAATACGTAGTCGTAATGGATGGACATTTGTTTTATATATTAGAAAGATTTGTTTTTTATAACATTACTTTAGTGATTTTCATGGGTTCTGTTTAGAATATTAACAAAACGGCACAAGAAGAATAATCATCAGATGAAATTATTATGGGTTGGCTAAGAACTAACAAAACAAAATAAATTGAAATTATGGATGAAAAGTTACAAAAAGTGTTGATCTTAAAAATGTTTTTGAGAAGAATTCACTGATGTTTTATTTATTTTATGGAAAACCTGATATAATAGTTCAAGAGCCGAGAAGAAAAAAAAGGCAGTTATTTCACCCCAATTTTGGATTACTTTAATGAAAACTATGTGGAATTACTAGTCAAAATTGATGAGTCTGCCAAGTATAGGTAGGGGGAATAAAAAATGGCGGCTGTATCAAAACCTTAAAAAACATTAATTTTTCAGTCGGAACTCCATATCTTAAAAAACTAGCAACAACTCTAGAAAACCGAAGAGAACCTTATTTAAAACAGAGTAAATTAGGGCTGAAATATCAGTCCTAGTAGAGATATTTACGATCAATAGTTGTCGAGATATTGTTATTTAAAAGGCAATATTTTTTAAAAATGTACTGAAAGATCAGTAGTTAGTCAATTTATTTTGTGAAATCTATATCTCAGGAACTATCTGACGTATAACACTCAATCGAAGCTAGTTTAATGTACTAATATATTTAATGACCTTTATTTTCGTAGGAATAGTAATTTTCACGATATATGCTAAAATATAGCAATGAACTGATTTATAGTTATTCGGCCAATACGTCTGATTTATGAAAAACTTTATTTCAGAAACCATAAGACAGATGTCTGCCATCACTAAAATTAAAGCTAGTTAAATTTACTATAAAATATACTAGTTTATAACGTTTATCTTTGTAGAATTAGTAGTTTTTATCATATTTGACAAAATACATTTCTAGTTGTTCGTATAAAATGTTTGATTTTTTAAAAAATATTTCTCCAGAATCATAAGACCCACATATTAACATACCATGTAGTTTATGACACTAATCTTCGTAGGGTTAGTAGTTTTTATGATATTCGCATATGAATATAAATTTGGTAAATGGAAATTTGTCCGAACAACTATAAATAAATTTATTTTAGCAAATATCATGTAACTTACTAATACGATAAACTTCATGGACTACTTTATAGCCCATTAAACTAGGTTTAATTTGAATGCTAATAGACATCTGTGTGTCGAATGCAGTTTGAGATATAGGTTTTTCAAAATAAAGTCACCAACTGCTGATCTTTCAGGACATTCTGTACAACAGTTTTATGAAATGTTACTATATCTCGAGAATTATTGAACGTGAATAGCTCTATTAGGGCTAATATTTCAGCAAATTTACTCTACTTTATATGATGTTCTCTTAGATTTTCTAGTGTTGTTTGTTGTTTTAAGGATATAGAGCTCGGAATGAAAAATTAATTATTTTTATGGTTTTGATACAGCCGAACTTGAACAAGCCTACTTACTTATACTTGGCAGACTCATCAATTTTGACTAGTAATAGTGTGGAATTAACCAAAAATTGGGGTGAAATAACTGCATTTTGTCTCTTCTTGGGGTATTGTACTATAACGTTCGTTTAAAAAAATTTATAGGTTTTAGGTATTAGGTTCCTACTTATCCAAAGTCGTAACTAAAAAAATTGCAATATTTACGAAGGAAAAAAAAATCGTAGCTAATTCTGCTCAACAGTTAAAAATTCTCAGACCTGTTCAATTGAAGTTAGCTTAGTGCGAATCGTTTTAGAAGCCGAGGGTCGGTGAACGACTAAGATGTATTGCGGGATTGCAGCTCTTGCATCAACGGCAATACCAATCTTGAATGAATCAGTCGATGATAAAAAAAATATATTAATCTTTATAATTATGAAGGTTCATCTATTTAATTTTTAACTTTAAAACCAATGACATTTTCACGCATCTTTGTATAAATTTTTACAACGCTAATGTATCGTATTTACATGTCCCTCTTCAAAGTTAAACGTTCAATAAGTTAGTATCTTATCTTAATAAGAGATGCGGCAAATTAATATCATGTCAGTAAAAGTAGATCACTTCTTAAACATATAATTGTTGAAATGCTCAATTTATATTTCAACATTTATGTGGAGCTTTCAAGAAATCTTTCTTGATTTTTTTTATGATGTTAAAAATATAACTAATGCAAGACTGTTAAGCCATTGAAATTTCACATAGGAAATGATCTTCAGCAAGGTTTTTACTTCTATCACGATGTACGAACCTAAAACGAGCCTCGGGTTTTATTGAGGCAAAAGAAGATGCAGAGTTTCGTTATTAATGTTGTCGATACGGAATTTTTTTTTTTTTTATTGATAGATTTATTTATTGATAGATATTACAATCTGCCACACAGTTGTGGGCAATAGGTAATAGTGATGGATGATCTCATACATACTAAAATAAAATAAAAAAAAAAAATAAAATAAAATAAATAAAAATAATAATAAAAAAAAAAACTCTCTTAAAATATATACAAAAAAAGAATAGACAAGATGAACATAATCAAACTACACGGCATTTCTAAAAAATAAAATAAAAAAGTTGTAGATCATTAAAATTAATTTATTTTTCATATTCATTCATAAATTAAAAATATGAAATGAGGATAATCCAATAAGTTTCCTTTCTTTTAATCTAATGAAAGATATTGTATATTTTCTATTAATACTTGAATGTTGGTTTATGTCCACGCTTTTTTCGTGTATTTTTTAATAGTTTGATGAAAAAAGTTTAAAGGGTGATTTAAAAAAGAATGAAACGTAGAATATAAGTCCCGTTTATTGCCTATAGGAAATAAGTACTTCATAAAATGCTTCACAGCATCTTGTTCGATATTATTGGCTTTGGATATCGAAGTAATGTGAATAGGTTAAATTTATTGGTTCCTAAACCTTATCTTGTTTACGTTACAGTGCTTATCGAAAAATTCCAAATATCCCACTGATCAAATATTTTCTTTTAATATGGTAGTTTTGCAGAGTAAGTGGCCGTACAGTTCTTGACCTGGTGATGTAACAGATTCTGCTCTCTAGTCACGTAGGCACCTAGGGTTCCTATGTCCTATAACTTGGGCAAGGTGAATGTTTAATTTAGGTATTCCCCGGAGTCAAAATTGGGGGATATTACCCAAATTAATTGTTATACTGATAAGCTGGTTCAAATTAATAATGGTAATAATGGAGTGGACTGTATTTAAATAAGTTGATATCATATACTTTAAAATAAAATACTTCTATTCTGAATGTTTGAACAAAATAGTTACAGTGTGTTAGTTGGTTAATTTTATTACATTAATTGATGGAAATATTACATTTTACTTGTTGGATTCTATGGAGCTTGAAATTGGTTCTAATTTGCAAGTGAATATGGAAGTGGGGTTCTCTCTGTTCATCCTCCTGCCGCCGTCGCCTCTTTCGCCTGAATCGAAGGATTTACTCTCTCATTATTATGAGCAGAGACTCTATTGAAGAGTTCTGAACTCTTCTTCTCTGGTACTGGTACTGGCCACGACGGCTTCTTATCTGGTACTGACCACGACGGCTTATTATCTGGTACTGACCAGGGTGGCTGCTTTACTGGTACTGACACCTATGTTTGGGGACCAAGATGGCTCCCCAGGCTTCGTACTGCATATCTTGGCCACTAGATGGCATCATGAACTTCCTTTCAGAAATGAGGGGGCGCCTTACTTAAACAAACCGCCCACCTAAATTAAG
>NW_027112482.1:501135-503162 GCF_000696795.3 Halyomorpha halys
GTTATAGTCAAACGTAGTGCATTTGACAGTGCTTCTAAATGATCCGAGTTTACCTGAAGCTGGATCTGCTTTGCATGGCATGGTTGAGTTCCTAAGACTCCGGCTGATGCTTTTGCGCCGCCCACCAAGATAATTCCAACCTCGTTCGGCAATAGAAGTGGTGTAAGTTCCTTGATCAAAATCGTTTTCATACAGAAGGAGATGAAGCTCAGTTTCGCACTGTACCAAAATATATTATCTGGATTTTGGTCATTAGTAGGTTGTTGTGAGAGCATACTATTAAGCGGTGTTTCCGATATAGTATGGCTGTTAAGATTTGCAGATAGCGGTGCCCCATCTTCTGAATTGGGGAAAGCAGTTGTAAATCGTGATTGAGGTTCTGAAGAATTCATTTGAGTTGCTGAAGGAGTCCTTTGGGTGTACTGAATGTGTGAATAATTAACCAGAGGTGACGTAACAGCTGGTGTTATTGCTACTGAAATAGTCTGTTGAGACTGCCTGGTTAGTGGAAATGAACTTCGTTTAGAATATGGATGAGGAAATGGAGAGTCCTCTTGTGTTCGAGTATTTCCATGCTCATGGCTGATGGAAATAGTGTTACGATGGATGATATCTTCAATTTCGGTTCCATTCTGAACGTTTTCCATGGTTTGCTCACTGGTTTGAACAGGAGTGTTCTTAGGGATCTGATGTGGTATTGTTGGAATTCCTGATGATTCTGCCCTGATTGCAGTTGGCAGAGTGAAATTGTCCATATCGTCTCTGCTAAGATAAGCTTTAAACTCACTTCTCCCATTGGCATTAGGTATTCCATTTTTGGATGCTAACATATTATCTGCCTGTACCTTGTTCTTGGAGATATTAGGTTTCACTTTGAGCTGTGTATCCTCCAATGTATGCAGCATATTTGAAAATGGAGTCACTTGATCGCCAATTCGAATTTCTCTATTCAAAGACGGATGTCTCACAGTTTGTCCCCATTGGTGATTCCTATATTTGACAAACTCAGCACTGATAGCTACGCCGGCAGCTGTAACTTGTGGCAAACCCGTTTGCTCAGGTTGTTGCAATGTGTCTTGTTGAGAATATGCAACTGAAAAACTATTCACCTTAGGAATACTGGGTGTTGTAAGTGGCCTTGGTGAAACAGTTGAAATTTCCTGAGGATGGGTGTGTACAGATGGGTCAGTGTCACAATGAGGTGTGTTGGTAGACATTGCCGTTCGTGGAGACATCTGGAAAGATAACTGCAGTGAAGGAGCTCTAAGCTGATGACTAATGCCTTGAGAATGAGATTTTGAGTGTTGGGTCAATATATCATTGGCTATCTCAACATCAATAGGCCTAGACAAGCTTTTCTGAAAACCCTGCTGTGCTCCTGTTGATTCAACATGTGATAACACATTTGAGCTGGTTTGAGATGAAGAATTAGGGTCAGCTGGAATTTGTTGACTCTCAGGAGAATATTGCTTATGACAAGAGAGCCACGGCTGAGATTGTTGGTGAATGGTGTTACTACTGTAACTTCCATAATTTTCTCTGGAACTAGCATACAGCCTGCTTTGAGATTGATGTTGCTGATTCTCTTCATACATAGTTCCTATATTTTGATGAGTCATAGGATTTGTTGAGCCTTGTTTACTAACAGGATAGATCTGACTTGATTCTTGGTTACCTGGTTTCTGTTGTTTGGGATTATTCTTTGATTGAAGATTCTCTGATAGTTGAGTCCAAGGACGAATCTGAGCTGCTTGCTTGCAATCTCTTATTTTGAGCAAGCAGGATCTTGCCAAAATGATTTCATCCCTGCATGCGTCATACATGTCTTGCATGCTTTGACTGGGGAGATCACCACTAGTAACAACTAGCATGGCGTCATACTCATCCCATTTTTCCTGAAATGTCTGCCAATCAGACTGGGAAGCTTCTAAGTTAGCTTTGAATAAGGTAGCTCTCTGAAGACCTGCAAGAGCCTTTTCTCCGACTTCTGCGCAGCCAATAATGTTCCGGTGTAAACACTTGAGTTT
>NW_027112482.1:505912-542057 GCF_000696795.3 Halyomorpha halys
CCTCCGAGGCGCCTGAAAAGAAGATGGCCTCGTGACCTTATATTGTAAACTGTTTTTAGAGTTCTACTACTGGGTAGTTTCTCTACATCTTGTATCATATCATTATGTCATTATGATCAAATTTACTTGTATTTTTTTATACAGTTGTAAATATCAATAAATAAATAAATAAAAAAAAAAATCAAAAGAAATTTTAGAACATACCTTTTTTCTATTGATTAATTTTCTTCTCATAGTTTATTCATTCAGAATTGTGTAGTTTTTAAATGACTGGCCATGTTTTCCTCCATGCTCTATTTCCATTCTCTTTGCTTTAATCATTGTAATTTTAAAAAATATCAATACCTGAGACTATTTCTATCTCCTCATAGATTTAACACGCGTAGATTCCTTACTTTTTACTAGCCAAGTTCTTAAGTCGTTTTTTGTAAAATATACTCCAACAAACTTCGACGCCTATTGGTTCGCAGTAAACTTATCTTGTTTATTTTTCAGAATGGTTAGAAGATTGCTTTAGACCGAATTTATTGTATTGTTACTTTTTATTTACTTCTTTATTTAACTTAATCCTTGATTTATAAAAAAAATTTTCTATTTGAAAATTCGGAAGGGACACTACAGGTATCTTCTTTTGTCACTTGTCTTCTTTTGATCGAATTCTTCGAAGCAGAAAAAGATTTCTACCTGCAGCCACAATGCCTTTACTAATATCTTTGTCAATCATCCTGAATGGTTCGAAAATCTTTCAGGTTTTGTGTCAATATAAAATATCTTCTAGGTTCCATCATTTATCACATTTAAACATTTTTTTTTTTATGATAATTATCTAGACTTACACATTAAATACATTTCTATTTCGAGGAAGGAGATAGTCCGGGTGAGGTTCCAAAAATGGTTACTCAAAATTGTAGAAAAACTATTTAATAGACCCCACGTTACAGGACTTCATCACTGATAAATAAAATAAGATGGTTATATTGAAAAGTATGATAGGACTATAAGAATATATAATTATATTAAAAGAGTCATATATTGAATTATATAAGGTGCTCAGTTATTAATAGGTTCAGATATTTTTCGAAAAAGTAATGTATATTAGGCACAATTTCCGTTGCGTGATTTCGTCCTCTACGTAACGAAAATACTTTGTTCTTTTTTATTTCTGAGGCACTTATGTAAATTACATAGGATATTGAAGTTAGGTTCATGAGGGAGGAATTTTGACTTAAGGTGAGAAAAAACTTTGTGAACTGCAGTACCAAATAAAATTGGAGAATTAAAAATATCAATATGGTGGGCCGAATAAAGATATCTAAAGGTGAAGATAAATATGATGTTGAAGTAGAAAATGAAAGAGTTGAAGTTCTGGAAGTTGTTGCACTACAGGCCAAAGATTTTGAAGACTAATTTGGGCTAACGTTGGTATATAATAAGTAATCAACAATTTCAACAATTTGAAGTAACCCTTCTCAGATTTGTTTGAGTAAGAAAAACGTTCGTTAGAACTAACCTATTGATTACGATTTAGTGTTTTTGAGTTGTGTCACTTTACTTGCGTGTGAGTAATATTTTCTAAATTTGTCTACAATGATAATAGCTATTTCAACTTACCTTAACAATTAGCATTTACCAAGCCAATTAAAAATTTAGATTACGGCTTAAGGTGGATGGAGGACAGACCTCTTTTTTTTGTTTGCCCTTCCTTTCCAATATGGCATTATAAGGGGTTGGGCTGGGGTTACAATATTGGCCCAGGAGCCGGGGGTACAAAGAACGGGAAGGGCCGCTCCACTGGGGACAGACCTCTTTTTTTTCAATCCTCTTTATTTTTATATATGTTTACAGAATACAAATATATAATACAATACATTACATATATACAAATTTACATGATATCTTCGTTTGCCGTGTGACATTATAAGATGAGCATAAAAACATGGTCCGCTGAAGGCTGTTATACATTGGTGGCATGATTACTGGGGGGTTTACAAGGACAGACTTCAAATGCCTGTCATACATTTCCCAATAACATAATTAGTCTTATTAACGGGTAAGAATGATTATTTCTTTTACATATTTTTTTTTATTTTGTCAATATTGGAGTGACGCTGCAACGCTTCCGTGTACAGTTCTACCCTGGTATCTTGCATTAGTCGCAGCAGCTCTTCATTTTTGAACTTACATTACCTTAACTTCTCCAGCTTTTTTTTCTTTTTTTTTATACCCCCTCCCTTGCCATTTTTGGCATACGGGGTGCGGGAGCAGTGGGGTAGTGCGCGCTGGGATTGCGCATGCCACTGCTCCCAATGATCTTCATCCGTTCGGTAGGCTCTTCTGGTGCGCATCCGTCTGGGTGCCTCCTGCAGTTACCAGGCTGGTCCAGCCCTCCTGGTCTCGGTCTGGGTCAGCTATATCTTCTTCTGGTGGCTTGCCGATGTTGGGCGGTCAAGTCCTTCCCATTGTGAAATGTGTTGGGCCCACCACCTCCTTCCATCCGTAAATGAACTCTCTGAAGAAGGGATAATTCTCTTCTTCCATCAACCAGGGAAAGTCCGACTCAGCGAGGGCGAAAATCCCGGTCTTTCTTCTCCATTCATACCAGGGTATGTTATGGCATAAAATATAAATCATTATAGTATGTACACCGAAATCGAGTATAAGTCCAATAGTGATTGTGAGATCCTGATTGTGGATTTGATGATTTCTGTAGAAACATCTACATTTAAAATGCTTTATCTGTCATTTTTGCCGAACTTGTATAATAATACTCAGCATCCAAGAAGTAGTTCTTCAATAAATTCAGTTTTTTTTCAGTTGGTTTTCGGATAATTAGCCAGAAAGGTTTTCTTTTTTCATCCGAGGTAGGTAAGTTTCTCAACCCTTTTATTTATAACATCATTCAAGGGAAGCTATAATTTCTAGTGGTTGCCAATAAAATTTTCTAAATAGATCTTAGGCCATTTCTTATTAACTTCCTCTTATTTTTGGAGATCAGGATCATATCGTCAGAGGCTGAAGGTGGCTTACCTCTATAAATATAATTATATAATATTAAGTCTTTATTTATAAATTCAAGCTTTTGGCAAATGGTTATGTTTGAAAATAGCTTCATTTTACATGAAATTGCCGACCTCTAATAATTTTGTAAAAAACAAAACAAAAAAAACTGTACATTTTTTAGAACATTAAAAAATAAAAGTGTTATTTACCATTTGCCTTCTTCTTCTTCTTTTGCTTTCCTCTTTAGTGCCTCTCAACGTAGAGGAGCATTCAGCCTGGAATTCCACTCTTCCCAATTTGGGTCTCGCTTGGTTCCTTGCCTGTCGGATATCGTCCCCCCTCGCCCTACATAGTCGCTCTATGTAGCCAAGATATGACATCCTTGGGCCCCTGGGTCTTCTGCCATCTGGGACATAGTCCATCGTCTTTAAAGGATCTCTGTGGTAGACCATCCTGATAACATGGCCGAACCATTTCAGCTGTCGAGCTTCCAGGATCTCTTTCAGTGGGGCTATCTGCAGCTCAAATTCTTACATTGCGAACTCGGTCCTTCCTCGTTTTTCCAACTGTCCGCAAACATTTCATTTCGGCAGCGGTGATTATCCTGTCGGTCTGTTATTATCCAACTCTCCACTCCGTACAAAAGTATGGCCAGATATACTGTTTTGAAGATGTGCAGCTTGACATCCCTGCTCACTTCTCTCTTCCCTACGCCAGTGTTACATATCTGGTAGTATATTGAATTTTCCTTGCTAATCCTATTTTATAGTTCTGCGTCTACCTTCCCTGATCCGTTTATTACTTTACCCAGGTATTTTAAGCCTGCCATAACCAATTCATCTCCATTATGTGGATATCCTCTTTCTTTCTTTCAAGTTGCAGAATCTTACTTTTTTGGTATTGATAATCATTCCTTTTCGTTGGAGCTCTTCACACCACTCTATAACTGCCAGTTGCACCATTTGCCAATAATAAAAAAAAACTATTTGTTTTTTTAATTATTAAAACTACATTAATTAATCTTTCATATCAAATGATCACTAGAAATGAACTCATGAAGGCAAAAAAAAGATCTTTATTACAATGGTAGAGAAAGAAAAACGTCGTTTTGTACAGTGTTATAGAAAATAAATTTTAATGAGCTAATTTATTTAAAATTGGTCATATGTTGTAGTACATATCTTGATGAAGCAATAATAAAAATGAATAACTTAAAATTCTAAGACAGTAGAAAAAGGGGTTAACTTGAAGCGACACGGGGAGGTAGCCTATAAGTCGTCAGAACTTGATCTTTCTCGTTATTTCATGCACCCCATGGTCGCGCGAAGGGACTGGTCCAGGCCGCATTCAATACTCCAAAGATTTGGCAACTCCATTAAAATACCTTTTAGGAATGGAAGATAGGAAAACAAAATTAATTTTAGGCCAGCCTTTCAGGTTAAATAGCGCACTATGCGTCTATGGGAAGAATTTCCTCACTTCACGTTGTTTCAGTTTCCATAATGCAGTGGTAAACATTCTTATCTAATAGCATTTAAATAAGATTTTTTTTATTCCCTGAGTCAGACGCCTCTTGAAGTCTATCTTATCGGTACGTAATTGGTATTGGAGAATACTAGTTATGTTTGCAATTTATTATTGTAGGCATTTAATTTTCCGCGTGTTTGGATTCAAAGCTTAATTAAATGTCATCTTAAACCATCAGTGGTCGTTGCTGGGATCCCAGGATCGGTTAATAGGAGGACTATATACACAGAAAAAGAATTATATATAATCTGCCTAGAGAAGGCTGACTAATAGCCGTTCTGCCTCTACCTGGGTGGCAGGCGGTTATTAGTTTTGGATATTCTCGGATAAGCTCAGGATGTTATCGCCTCAGGTGTTTCTAAGACCTCATTCATTTTTTTTTCAGTTTCTTGTATCTACATAGTCATGCGGACACACTAGGCATTTCTTTGAGACGAACAAATATTTATTCTTGATGAATTATTTAAAGGATTAATTGAATCTACCTCATAAATGAGTTGCCATCGGAAACCGCATTTCTCTTTCGCGGTAAAGTAAAGCATATCGTATAAAAACTGGCTAAACAAAAAAGAATTTAAATATAAAAAAATTATCTTAATCTTGTGTTATTTCCCTACATTATTTGATTTTATGATTTTTTTTTATTTATTTGTTGATATTTACAACTGTATAAAAAAATACAACCAGTAAATTTGATCATAATGACATAATGATATGATACAGGATGTAGAGAAACTACCCAGTAGTAGAACTCTAAAAACAGTTTACAATATAAGGTCACGAGGCCATCTTCTTTTCAAGCGCCTTGGAGGATTGCCAGGAATGGAAGAGGAAGCAAGGTTAGAAACGAGTGGGTTTGGGTGGTTAGGGAGTTTATTATGGAAGGAATAATATCGGGTTCGGGCTAGATCGGTTACATAAGGAACATTTAGGTCTTTATGGATGGTTTTATTAGTTTTATGAATTTCAAATTTTATTATTCAATTAATGAATGTTTTACCATTTATTATTTTTAAGTAAGGTGCTTATGTATTAATTGATTTTGATATTTTTCATATTTTAATAAATATATTTAAATGTGTGTGTAACATAAAAAGAGTAGAATCGAGGAAAAGGTTACACCAGAAAAATAGGAACGTGATCGATTAGAAGAAAGCACCTGAAAATCCCGAATGAAAATAGCAAGTTTTGTCAGCAGATTGATACCAATCGGAAGCTATTTAAGGGAGGTATAAAAACATGAAGAGATGTTGAGGGATGAGAAGAATGTGCGGGAGTGATGGAGGTTTTATGGTGTTATTTCACTGGTATCTTAAATGAAGACGGGGGATTACTCTTTGGGCCTGTGCCAGAGAAGGGTACCTTGAGCCACTAGATTTTAAGGAGGTTCTAGCAACAATATAAAAATCTTTAAAATAGTAAGTTACCAAGAACTCTTAACATTCACGGAGAATTATTAAAATGTAATCATATTTATATTTTAAAATACAACTTAAGTATTGGCGAAAGCAAAATGTTTAAAAAGAGAAGAAGGAATAAGATCTGACACACTTGGACTGCTGTAACATACTGACTTTATTGTGCTCGGTACATCTCTCTATATATATGTTCGATCAGCTGATCTCCTCAGTCAGCTGACATCGAAGTAACAGCTAAATCAGGCCGTAACTCCCCTCCACCAGTTTACGAACAATCCTCGTAAACTAATTAATACTATACAGAATAATAATATAAAAAACAAAAATAATAAAGAAAAAACTATTAGCTGATCTTAGTCAGTTAACATCGAAGTGACAGCTGACTCAGCCCGTAACTTACAGAGTTTCTTGTATAAACTTGTAATGGACATATGGAAAAGTGAGCCAAAGCCAGATGATTTACACATGACCGTTATATTCCCCATGCATTTAAAACTACAAAATATTCTCAAGTTTACTAAATTAAAGAATCCATCAAGGATATAAACAGAATTGTACCAAACAGGGTTCATTAGAGATCGGATAACTACGGGCTAAAGCCTTTCAGTATGAAATCTAGGGAGTGGAATACATACACTCATCAACTCTGTAATGACTTTCAGAAGGCTCAAGATAGAAGATTTACTAAAATCTACCAGAGGTTCGATATTCATCCAAGCTAGTTCGTTTAGCAAAACTGACTATGAAGAAGGCAGAATGTACCGTTTAGGTATGTCCAGGTCTCTCCAGAGATTACGAAGCCTATAAAGGTTTAAGACATTGGATGTGATTCTCTTGCCCATCTCTTATTTATTTATTTCAATTATGGTCTTGGAGTGTGAAGTTAGTTAGGAGCTCAGGTGTGCAAATTGGAGGCACTATATTTAACAGATCGGCCAAATCCTTGGTTTTGCAAACGATTTGGACACAATGAGAAGTGACATCTTCAAGGAAGGAATTTCTCGCATTTAAAGAAGCCGTAGCCCTTAGACGAAAACCAAATATATAAAATACGCTAGAACTGGAGCAGCGGGACTCCCTCATAGCATCGTCGCTATGAGCTATAGGAACGGTTTCCAGAAATTCCAGTTTCAAAAAGGATGTTTGCATTATCCGTCTCGTGAACATTATTATCAATTTTAAAGATTGTTTAATTATTAATAAGATCGTTTCATAGATCCATATGCAATATTTGTAGTTGCTTCAAGACAGGTGAATACAGGACACAGGAAAGCCTATGTCTATAATCAAAATGTTTCAAACTTTATAAATCAAAATGTATGCATTTATTTTAAATGTAGCATACTATATTTGTATAATTGTTTGTATAACGTACAAAATAGAGCTTTCAGGGTTTAACCAACCCTCTAGCTCGAGTTGCACTCATTAGATGGCAGTAGTTTTCTATAAAAAGACAATTCTAAGTAATTATATAAGTTTAATCACAGAATATTATAATAAATTATAAAAAATTTCAACAGAAATAAAAAACAGTTTAATTTTTTTATTTATTATTTATATATCTATAAATACGATGTGAATGTTCCCTATCTCAATGTCCGAATGTTTATGACGAATTTAAGACTATTCATTAACAAAAGTTATGGAAATTTATTCGTTTTACAGCAGGTAAATTTGTTTTCGCTCATCGTACGTATTGATGCTTTGTTTTAAATTATCGAGGTTTTTTAATTTTGAATAATAGGTTACAAAAGTTCTTTGAATCCACGATACTGTAACAGATGTATGATAAACTTACATCATGTTCCATTTTTGGCCTACATTTAGATGATAAGATGATGCTATCTCATTTTTTGGATGGAATTCCATTCCTATCATTTAGATATCATCTTTAGTATCAATCGATTCTCTCATTACCACTTATCCGATTGGTTCCAGGACCATCGACTTTCAATCTCACATTTTTATTTGTTATTATGTATTTCATTTGTTTTGTTTTTTTAATCTTCGCAAGTGTGGTGATTAATCTTATCAACGTTAATTTATTTCCCCGTCGTCGTTCATCATTTATGTGATATTATACTTCATGTTTTTATTTTTAATTTAGATGAACTTATTAGTGTTAGTAGACCATAAATTTATATTTCCGTTTGACGAAATGAATTAAATATTCACATGGAAAGTTAAAGTATGATTGAAAAATATAATGATATTACTATAGTTTTATAAGAATCATTCTATCCATCTAAAAAGCTAATTTTGATTATAATATAAAAAAGAAACAATAAACCGTTAATTGGTAAACTTTTTACTTCTTGATTTAAGAAAAAAATATGCAGAAATCTATTCATTGTAATTAGTTTGATAGGTATAAACATAAATGCACAGGACTAAAAGGCAGCAGGCCAATTTGTAAACCTAAGTTATGTGCATCTAATTTATTTTGTCAGCAGATATTATCATTTTATTATTTCGGTATAGTAAGTACTTTTAATGTCTCTTACAGTATTTTACCCAAATTATCGGATTTGGATTCTTGAGCATTGGTTATTTTAAACAGCTCTGGACGATCTGCCATTAACGACCTTGATAATCCATCGTTAGTCTTCTTTTTTAAACCTGTGTACCTACTTTTTTTTTGTTTTAGTATTTCTTTTGTAAAATATATTCCCCTCTGTTGTAAAAGTATTTTTTAACCTCCGTGATTGATTACACATTGGCTATAGCCTGTAGATACCCAGCCTCACATAAAAGGCGTTATACAGTAGCTTCAGAATCGTGGGAAATGACTTAGAATGTTTAATGTTTCTTCTGAATAATGAATATCACTCGATTACATAATTTCCACGATTTTCATGTTTAAATATTGTTAGATTAACGTAGTTTGTCCAAATAATAAATGCTGAAGAACATCATATTTTAATAGTATTTCGGTCTTAAATATTTATTCTTGTTGCTTCTAACAAATGATATATGGGAAGAAAATATGTATTCAGCTATTGTAAGATTAAAATGAATTATAAGAGAAAATAAATATGAGAAAATAGCAATATTAAAATCATAAAATAAAATAAGCAATATAAAATATATAGTATTAAATTTGTATTCTCATTTCCAGTATGCCAATACTGACTCTTATGAAATGTCTTCCTCATGTGAGTCACTGTCCTTAGTCGGTACTGCAACCTTCACTAAACGCTTCACACTGAACTTCAACACGAAGTTCTGCTTGATAAACACTTGATTTTATTTGCTCCTGTGTGGTATACCATAGGTCCTATTAAACGCGTTTCGTATTTCCTCACTGATAGGCATTGCCAAACTTTGCTGGGTCAAGAATACGTAACAGCTTTATCTCTGATCCACTTTACGAAATTGAGCTGCGTGGTAGCATTCCAGCTTCTTTCTGAAGGTGATAAAATACAATTAATTTTTTTTTTTTACTTTAATTCAATATAATTTGAACTAAGAATTTCTTCTCAAATATTTCCTATGTGATTTCCGCTGTGATTATTCAAGCCAGATAATTGAAAATCAATGAATATTGATACTTGAAAATTCTTTGGTGTATAGCGCTTAAATATCTGCTCATAAAGTGAGGTTTCTTCTCAACTTGAAAGTGAAACTAGAATCTCTTTCAACTGTTTCTTTTAAACATTGAGGGCCCTTGGAATCCATGTAATTGCATGAATATCATTATAGCTTCTAAAGCCGACAAAGTCCTTTCTGTCATTCGTCTCATCTTTTCTTTTTTTAGTATTGTTCAGCTTCAGGTATTTGGCACCATTATATGGGGCAAATGACTTAATCACTGCATTGTAAGAGATAACATGGTCTTGGGATGCCTTTGAGGTTAGCGGCAACAAGAATAAAGAATTGGCGACCGAAATACTATTAAAGTCTGGTGTTTTTCAGCTGTAGGTATTATTTTGTATACACACTTCAGCATTATTTGTCTGAGTAGAAGATATATAAATACTTTTTTCTTTCTCCCCTATTTCATAATTCTAATATTGCTATATTCTCATACTGTTTTTTATTCTCTTATATTTTATGTCTAATTATTCTTACGCTAAACATTTATTCCTATACTTGTATGTACTTATATCATTTATTTAATTTTTTTATTATTGTAATTATCTTGTTTTGTTCTTAGCTGTAATTTATGCCAACATTTTGAAAATAACGAAATAAATTTTGCTTATTTGCGTTCTGCACCAACCGAACTCCCAACCGTCTTCTCGTCACATAAATAATAATATTGCTTTGTGTATACCAAATAATACTTACAGCAGAAAAACTGCATACTTTAATAGTATTTTGGTTGCTAAATCTTTATTCTGGAAATGAACATAGAAATTTACCACCAGGGAATTTAATAAACTCAGTGCCATCTTCACTGAGAGCTCACCCTGGCTCAAAAGCTCCTGAACTGGCAAGAATAATTGCTTTAAGATATATTGAAGCCTATTGAAATAGATGTACTTGAAGAAATAGACTTTGAAATAAGTAATTCATGATTTTAATAATAAAAAATCAAGATTTCGTATAAATCTTTCACATTATTTTTTAATGTTTGCTATATTTTAAATATTATATAAAATAATGGTTTAAACTACAGGTTAATTAATCTGGGATTTCGGCTGGAAATGCTGGAAACAATTCCGAACGTATTCCTGGACCAGATTTATAAAATAACTTAACATTCTTTAATGTATTTTATTTGAACAAAGAATAATCTCTGAGATTTTGAAACAAAGAAAGTTTACAAGAATTAATTAACAACTCAACTTCCTAGCTATATTTTTATATAAAGTTGAAGCTTCATTATAGCACGCACATAATATAATCCGTAAACAATTTTTGAAAAATATGATAATTGTTTTTTAGTAGGATTTATTAAAAATATTTTTTTTTTGGGGTGGGGATTGTACAATTAATACCAAAGATTTGAAAATCGAATATATGTCTTGTTAATAAAAAAATATTATCTCTCCGACTACTTCCAAAATAATATAATATAAAATTAAAAATTTGTTCACAAATGAAACTTAAAACAAACATTTTATCGAATCTTATATCCAGAATTTTAATTATTGAGAACCAAGAATGTACAAACCCTAGGGAAATAAAAAGTGTCTTGAAAATTTTTAGATTAGTACGATGTCGAAATAAAACAAACGCCACCACATACTTGGCGAAAATCAAAATAATATATGGTGAAAATATTTATATTTATCAAAGTTATGGGAAAAATGAATTATCTGAACAAAGTATCCTGAAAAAAAATACTCACGGGGAAATTTATTAAACCACCTTTTTTTTTTTTTTTTAATTATGTCGGTTGGAGAGGCCTGTGCGAATATTAATCTCAGTTGAAGGACACGAAGTGTATCCTTGCCACCTTTATTTATAGGCTCGAGTTACAGTATACATGTTTGCTTAAGAGATCCTTTATGCATTTTAGGGTATATATTATGTAAGGAATCATATGTTTGTTCAATCGGTCCTCTGGGAAATGTTTCTGCATTCAGTCAAAACAAGCTTTCTTGCCAACTGATATTTTCAGCTGTTAACTAACTGCCCCTCTAAGAATTGCATCTGATAAACAGAACTTATATCCTGAGCAGACCTGGTATTATTAGGTACAAGAATAACGTCACTAAGGAAATCTTGTTGAAAATCAGCAAAGTATTTCTATATAGTATTTATAAATTGCTGTTTTCTATTCCAGAGTAATAAACGAAAAATTTACATACTTTAGATTAACTCATATAATAACTGTAATTATTATAAACAAGTATAAAAGTAATAATGTCGTGCCCCAATGTTCCCAACTCATGAAATAATAATAAACCGAAAACGTTAACAACATTCCATTTTTAAATAATCTTGTAAAAGATTCATATCTGCTTTTCTATAAATAACTTCAGTATCATTCATGTTCATTAGCACGCTACCTCGTTCCATTTACAATCCCGATAAATCTAAACGCCGTCTGAAAGGAAAATGGCGCCTAAATTTTCTTAGAACTTGTATAAGGGAGGTTACAAAAGACCTTTATCTAATCTGCTGGGCTTGAACGGGTAATTTCTAATTATTTTAAATACACATTATTCATGTATACCTCATTTCCTTCTATATAGCCTTTTTTCAATTTTGGCCACCCTTTAAATATAACTCGATTTAACTATTCTAATTCTAATCATCCCGTTTAAATTAAATGTTTCAATAGGACCGACACTAAATAGAGATCTTAGTGTGGCGGGTCGGTCGGGAAGGATTGCCTTCTAATATTTTTGGTGTTACAATCTCCTTCGAGAGATTGTGACATGTACATCGACCAATATTACTCGCTATAATTGTCTGTTTAAAAAGTCAGATAGATAAGGCTAGCACGGAGTGCTGGAGTTGGAGGTTTCAACATTTTAACAAAACTAAAGAAAACATGTCAATTTTAAGGTACAAGCACTTTCCACGTACCTGGGCGGATAAGCTATCACTACATTATCACTAGAATATCCCTAAATTTTGTGATAATCCCATATGCGATAGTATACTACTCACGTAAACAGAAGAAAGTCAACAGAGGACATATTCTGTGTATGGCTACACAACGGATGTCACGATACCGTAAGGTGTGTATATGGGGATTGGTTACAGTTGAAATAGCAATTTCATATATTCCTGCTTAATATTTTTAATCAGTTGTTAAGTCACTGTTAAAAATCCCGTAATCTTCCATTCACATTATTCCGTTTATTAGCACATTTAATTTAATTGTGCTGATTTTAGTCTCTTTTATAGACATTTTTGAGAGATTTTTTCACAGTATATAGAAAATGAAATGGTGTACCATATTAGTTTTGTATCGGTCAAAACGCTGTAATGCTCTAGTCGATGTTTTTTAGCTGCAATTTAAACATCAATGTTTCCACAAGGTCTCATACACGTACATAGACTGTGAGTTTCCAATACATCATATCTTCGAATAAAGTAATCAAAAGAAAACGAACACGATTTATCGACAATTTCACATAATATTTTATTTTTCCAGTTTTATATATATATTTTTTTAATAATAGAGTACTCCTTACATGTTCTTATTTCATGATTAGTAATAATGTTTAATTTTAATTTCATTGAGAGTAGATAGAGCTCATAGGAAAATACAGAATCGAACAAATTTTCAGATAAGACATATTGATAGCATCGACCCGTGCTATTTGACTTGATCAATGTAAACCCGCATGTATATTTCCAACAAAATGAATACCAACCCGCATCATGATTCTAGGTAGGTTATTCCTTAGTGGGAACTTGAGCATTAAAATTACAAACGGGTTTCCTCATAAAGGATATTTAGCATCAAACCCAAAATAGGATTTAGAAAATATGTCTTAAATAAATGTCTTAAAGTGTGTGATAAACTCAAATACAAGGGCAGCAAAGTTGGCGATTTCTGAAGGAATTTCATTTCGCGAAGTGCTTGTTGATGATTTTATTGCCCTCATTAAGCAGAGGATTAAAATGGAATGGAGACAAAATAGGAAAATGTTTCTGATAACAAATTAAGGGAAACCAGAAGTGACGTCTCCCCATGAATATCATCAACTAGAAAATGCGCAAAGAGGAAGGTTTTACGCGCCTTCGAATAGGTTATGCACGCCTGACCCAAGGTTATCTTATGGCTCGCGATTCTCCAGCTGTATGCCAAACTTGCGGAACAAAACTTACTGTTAACACATTTTGACTGAATGCCGAGCATATAACTCCCTCAAGTCATTATAAGATATACCAGCGGATCTCCATTCCATCTTACAGGATAACAAAGAAACCATAGATAACCTTTTTGAGTTTTTCTATCATTCCTAGCTCTACCATAAAATTTAATCAAAGTTTACCACAGGTCTCTAGGATCCAATTGTTTCACATTTCAATATAATCGTAGCCATGGATCCGGGCCCTTGCCCCCGTACAAGAGTATAGCCCAAAAGTCTTAAATTACAAGTAAAGCCTTTGCTATTTCGGAAATTAAGGCAATAATGACCCATAGGTGCTTGGTGCCTTAAAATAATTAAGTTTAAAAAAAAACTCAAATACTACCCCGGAGTATAACATAAGCAAAGGTAAGGATTATTGGAACCAGAAAGGTATTTATTTGGTAAAAACAAGCCTTCAACTATCTCTTCATCAAGAGAGTACATTTCCCTTTCGACTGTATCAGTCATTATTTTTTCTTTTACCATGCAGATGTTATTTTTTTCTTATCATTCTTTAGAATCAAGACGATAAAATCACTCCCTGGGGCTTCAATCCAACTGCTGCTTCCAGGTGCGTTCTCACATAACATTCGGATCTTTGTTATTTTATCTGTTTTTTTACACATGTAGAGTAGTAAAAAATTGAACAATCTGATGTCAAAGTTTTATTGGGAAATATCTTATGTTTTCCTTTATTTATTTTTACATTAATAGCGTATGGTTTTGGCAGACCTTACTTAAAATATGAAGGAGTGGACATAAAAATATAATTTTAGTAAAACAGATCGACAACCAAAAATTTGATTTGATAACTTAAAATTAACTCTGGTTTTTTTCCCATCACCTACAAATTTTTCGTGAATTCATGTTATACAATACCATTTTGTAATATAAAAATCAAGAAAATCTTCGACAGAACCGATCAACTAACCAGACCCTACTCGATCAATTTGAATTTGAGATATAAAACAATGTATTTGTAATTATTTATATAAGTGTTAAGTGACTTTTTATTAACTTCAAATCTATCAAATCCATTATTTTTTATTACTTTATTGTTGTAATCAGATAGAAAGTAGGAAAAACCATTCATTTCGAAGGTATCAAAACCTTTGAATCTGGTCAAAATAAGGTTAGGAAAATATGCAAATATTTCAGCGTTACTGAGAAATATTTCAGCTGGTGCTGAATTTGAATATGAAGTTAATTTTGTGTTTAAAAGTGTTTTAGCACCTACTTTATTATTGTTTCTTTATTTTATGTAAACATTGTTTTCAATGTTATTTTATATTATTTGATTCATATTCGGTCTTCTTTTATAATGGAAAAATTAACTAAAAGGTCTTATTAAAAAGCCCAATGTTACTGGTTCACAAATATAATCTTTAAAAAATTTAATTTGATAATTTTACTGGTCGAAAAGAGTTACCATATTTAGAAGATTTATTACTCGAGTATAGTTTGAATGAATTCAATTTTTTTCCCTCTCGATATTGGTCTCCCTCGTAATTAAATAAATAAATAATCGCTTAACACATATTTAAGCAATTACAAATACATTGTTTTTGTCAATCCCCAATCTCATATTTAGGGTAGGGTCCAAGTAGTATATTAGTTGAGTAACCAAGATTCTATGGAACCGCGTATCATTTTAATTAAAGTAAAAAATACTGAGTTCATTTTCAGCTTTTATCACCCACAATTATCAAAACAAATTTCTAAATTTCTAAAAGTTCCATTTTATAGACGCGTTTACGTAACTATATTACTATATACAAATAATGTAGTTTGCTAATTGATAGTTAAATAACTGTGCCCTTACTAGTAGTCATCTGAAATTTATGTAGAAAAATTTAAACAAAACTCTAAAATTATAGTATGTATAATTTGTTTTTGAGTTAAACTTTAATCATGATTAATAAAGTATCAAGCTCTTGAATCATTACAATATATAAGATTGAACCTAAAATCTTACTTGGCTTTCGTAGCTTTAGTTGTTTAAACCTCTTTATTACAAAAATTAAAGTTACTATCATTATAAAATATTTAGGTTTTGTTTGGAATAAAAAAATAAAAAAGGCAATGAAACCTATTAAAAGTCATAATTGGAGAAGAGCGTCTTATTTATCACGAATTTTTCAATTGGAGCAAGATTACTAATTTTCTTTGCTGTCTCTTAATGATGTCTGTAATAGAATATCTGACTGACACTGATGACTACATCGTTAGTTACTTTGCTAATTGATTATGTCAGGCAATGTTGTCTGCCTTCCAAAATTTGTGATTATCATGTCCGTCTGGAGGTTAAATCCTCTATCAATTGTCTTCATTAAGATTTTCATTTGAAGAAAATATTTTTAACGTGAAAATAAAAATCGCATGAATCGAGGGTGATAGAAAGGTAACGAACGTACCGTCCATACTGACGAATCTCGCAATTCACGTTGATTATTCATCCCTCAAATATAAGTCGGTTTGCTTCAATCTTTTACTTTCACTTTCCTATGAGGTGTTGTTATTGATAATTGTTGGAGCAACTAGTACGGGAAGTGGGTTCAGTGGGCCTTTTGCCAACCCCTTGGTGGCTACTTTGAAGTTCCCGCCGTGTATTAAAGTGTGAGTGTCAAGACTGTGTTCCTTTCTCGGAACTGCTGAGAAATAAATATTAACTACCCCTGGTGGGAATCGAACCCACACATTCCAAACCGAGCGCTCTAAGACCCATACCCCAATGCGCACGGCCGTCACGTCCCTTTAGCTTTCTATTAATTAAATATATAGTAAAGGAAACAATTGCGATTATGCAAAACTTCGAATTTCAGTTTTTTTCGGAGATCCTCTGACCTCAAACAAACAAGTCTTACTCAATGATGTATGTGTATATGGGATCAGCCTAGTTCAAAAATGAATAATCGTAGGAAACTGAAATTGATCATTAATACCAAATAGGTTGTATTCTTGTTGAAATAGTCTGACAGAGCTTAAATACAGATAATTTTTTCTCTATAATACTTTTAATTTGAAAAAATCAGCCATCTCAAATTTTGATATAATGAAAAATGGATAAATATAAACTATGAAAGGATTTGATAACTAACGTAAGGAGATAAGAGAAAAAAAATTATTTTGTGGGTTGGATATACATTTCCGGAAATATGAGTTGTAATATAGACTTAATATGTATAGTTGTAACGCTAAATATTTTAGAAGGAATAGTATGTACTATATAAAGTCGTAAAAAGTAATGACAAATGTCAAAAGATGCATAAATTGAATATGAATTATAAATTAAACTAACAAGCGCATGCGCATTGGGTTGTTTTGTGCCGCCGGTCAGTTAAATCTATTCTTGTCACTATAGTGATAAAACAGTTTTTTTTATTTAACTTAACCTACGTACGAGTATATTTGTGCCTTTCAATTGACAAAAGGACTAACTCCATAAAATCATTCATAGGATTTTTTACATTGATTCTATAAAAATTTACCATTAAATAAATGCAGAATGTAAATTTAATTAAATATTTATATTTTTCTCCTACTTTGGCAACGAGAACTATCATTATATATACTTTTCTGTACACTGTCCAAATTTAAATTAGCCAATCTGTAAATTAAAAGCTTCATATGAAAAAATAACACGAGAATGTATTACCAAAGTGAATAAGTTAGGAATAACTGTTCCGAAATGAGGGATGATTTCAAAATTATTTAATTAGTTTTTATTTTATAATAAATAATTATAAAAATATTAATTCAACGCAAATTAAGGTGGTAAGTGAAAGTTGTGTGATGTGCTCACCGCACCAGATTTTTTAGATTACTTACATAGTTTTTTTTCTTTATACTTTACGAACATACTATAGTCAGGAAAATTAAAATGTTTTATCTTGTTGAAATATTTAAACGTGAAATGGTCAATGGGGATACCATTTATTGGTTTAATATATTTTTGTCAAATATAACTAAAATTATAGTTCATTTAATGAAAGGTTTAGAATGTTTCACTACAGGTTTTAAGACCCAAAACATTTTTTTTTTAGTTTCCAGATGCTGCAATATGGGTTGTGAACGACTTGCTTTTGCTTGCAATGTTATTTTGGTCCCTTCATGTGCCAGTTTATTGCACTTGGCAAGTTCACTTCACTAAATTTATTAAGTTTAAGTTTAGAATAAATTTATTAAAGGAGATGGATCAAGAAATTACAGTCACATATACAATAGTTATAATGTAGAATATATTCGAGAACATCTAGTTAGTTTCAGAATAGCCAATAAATAATTATATAGAAATTAGGTGTCTTGTCGAATAAGTTATTTTGCTAAAAGATTTCGTAAATTATTAAATAAATTATAAAAAAATATTTCTGTTACGTCGATCTCAGTTTGGAAGACTGATAAATACGATATTATATTACTCTGGTCTTCCGGTATTTTGATCAATATTCTCACGCTCCTCCTTTATCTTCTTCAATCAAGAAGTATACCTAGCCAATACAACATTTTATATTCATCATGTATAATTCTAAATAAAGTAAAACCCCTCACACATATCCTAGTAGGGACGGAGACATGACTCGTTATGCTGGAGAGGCAGTTAATCCACTGTGGATACAAGAAAAACATGTAATATTCATTAATTTAATTCACATATTAAGTAAAAATTAAAATACAATACAAAATTTGATGTATAGGTGATTTTTTTTTTCCATTGGAGTCCTATACAGCCTAACCATGTCAAGATTTTTCAGGTTTTGTTATTAGTTGTTAAGTCAGCTATCTTGTATTGCTTTCCTACTGAGTTATTGTTTTTTCAACACATCGTTTATTTTCTTTTTATCGCCGGTTAATCAGAGGAACCGGTTGAGCTGTAAGTAAAAAAATAAGTTGCTTAGGAAATCTCTTTCTTATTTTCGAGACATCTAACGGCGATTCATGCTATTTTCTACATAATTATTATTTTTCACATGCAATCTGTTCTTTTGTGTTTGGTTTATATTATTAATCTAAGGACAGTTTCCGTAGTTTGTTATCCACCAGGCAGTAAACGTTTCAGTCATATGTTAATTAGGTACCTTAAGCTCTAAGAGACAGGAAAATTCATTTAGTTTATATATATATTTTTAAAGACGGTGAAGTCAAATGAACGGCCCAAACTCCTAAATGAGAAACTCACATATTTTTACTTATCGTTTCAGTCACGAACCTGCTCTGCTACTATCATTCCTACTTTTATATTTTCCACAAAAAAATTTTAATTACTGGATCACCGTTTCAGTTTTTTTTCCTATGTTAAAAGAATGGGTATTTTACTTTTTTCTATGAAACCTTCTCCAGATTTAAATATGTTAGTTTATTTTTTTATTGTATGGAGTAAAAACAAAACACGAGGCAGCTCAAAAGACTGGTCACTGTCAATTTATTTTCGTAAATCAACTTATTACTTCCCCCACCCCCTATGCTTTTGTACTTCGGGAGGAAGAGCGTTGCAGGGGAGTAGAGGACGATCTATTTTATTTTTTATGATAAATGTATATTAAAAAAACTAAATACTTTTTATTTTAATCAAACCAAAACTTTGCTTATATATTGAAACCCGTTTGTAGATTTTTGCTATGCCGGTGCTATGGAGCACCTTCTCCGCGTTATGTCTATAAAAAACTATGATTAAAGCTTTAATGATTTTAATAATAACTTAAAAAATTGGGGGATGACGTAAAAAAAATAAATTAAAGATAAAATAGGTAAATATTGTCTTGAGAAAGAGGGAGGAGAAGAAAATGAAGATTGGAATGGATAGGAAGTGAGAGAGGGTAATAATGAGGGAGATTAAATCTGTCCTTAGGACGGAAATCTCTAACAGTTATAGACAGAGAGAAATACTTTATTTTTCTATGCTGCCTAAATATATCAGGTTGCTATCTCACACAGCATACTTATCAATCCGTAATCGGACATATATAAATTACACATACATGGTATAATCAGAAAAAAAGAGATACAATAATAAGATATAATAAACAATATTTTTCCCCCAACAGTTTCCTTTTACGATCAATTTCGGACTGTACAACAAATACAAATGTTTCAATTCATTCCTATTTTTCTTTCTCATTTCTGCTCCTCCAATTTCACCATTTCACAATTTTTTAATCACCCGATCAACAAATTCGCTCTCCGGAATTCACCCTCCTAGATCCTCTTCAGTGACCCGCTAAACAAATTCAATATTAGACGGCAATGTGAGATCAGACCATCATTCATAGTCACAGCAGTAGATCAGTTTATCAAAAACAAACAAATAGATACATTTTACGAGAATAAGATTGACACATAGATTAAAAGGAAAATATAATAAAAAACCGGTTACAGGAAACAAGTGAATGGTTAAATAAGTTTAAAAAAAACAATAGTACTAATAAAATAAAATAATTTAATGAATAAATACGTTAAAACACACAAATAGAGAGGTCAACATATTAAAACATTACAGTTGAGCATAGACAAAGTAAAAGGTAACATGTATCAAGGTTCCATGAAAATAACGAAGACAAAGGAATACACTAACCTTATCTAATGTGAAGGGCAACTTTGGTTGTGCCTTTATCCATGTTGACACAGGAATAAACCTGTTCTTTGGTTTGTATCGATATTTCTATTCACAGTCAACGTCGTCGGTTGGATTTTTCGAGCCCAAGTCTTGATGTGAGACTTTTCATTTATTTCAAATTTGCATTAGTTCATTCCCTAATTATATACTATTTTTTTCTACGCAGGGAAATAGTCTGTAGAGACGTTCTGATCAGGCGAAAAAAAAGTTTTGAAAAATGTGAATTATTTTCTTTTTAGGGTATAGACTGTCCCACCCCAGTACCTAAAAAGGGTATCCCTCTCCCAAATAAAATAATTAATTCCCCCAATTCCCAAATGGTTCAGGTGCGCCACTAATCTTGCCATAACATAACGTAACATTTCATTCATACCGTTAGTTGAAGGTAGGATGTGGTGTCAAAAGACGGAATGAGAATGATTTTCCATTGAGTTCTAAATAGCCATTCATCATTCCTCTATTACTCAGGAAGCAGCTCGTTAATTGAATTGCCTTTGGTAGTTTGGGTTATTTTTCACTAAACTTGCCATCTCCGGGCTTCAGCTAATGTGGGTGAGGAAACACGTGAAAATGTTTTAGGTTTACCATGATAAAATCTTGTTAAGGGATGAGTGGGCATTTTCCAAGGGGATAAGAAATTGTAAGGAGGTGGAACTAGGGAGAGAAAAAAATTATAATGTGAAAAGTTTGATTACGATATTTAACTAATGTCAAGTCAATGATTTTTTTTAGTCTAGTTTAACTTGAAAGCGTTAGTGAAGGCCGGTTGAAGCCATGTAGAGTCTTCAAGGTAATGTGAATTTCAGGTTTCCAGTTTTATTGAAGTTGAAAAAAAGTGTTTAACTTATCATCCTATTAGTTGAAATTTTTTGTTCTTTAAGAATAAACCTAAAATCTTCGGAAAGCTCATACAAAGTACTTTTTAAATTATTTTTTTAATGGAATGCGTGGTCCTTAAGAGACATAGATCCTATTGGTTATTGCTTACTTTGCCTATTACTGTTAACCAGGCTCTAGCGTTTGTGAAAATTGAAGAATGGTGTACTGTAGTTAAAACGAAAGTTCTCTTTGAAACAGATACATTAGGGTGGTAAATAAATGTTGCAAAGAAAAATTATGAAAAATGTTTTTTATATCTGGACAAGAAGATGGCCTCGTGACCTTATATTGTAAACTGTTTTTAGAGTTCTACTACTGGATAGTTTCTCTACATGCTGTATCATATCATTATGTCATTATTATCAAATTTACTTGTATTTTTTATACAGTTGTAAATATCAATAAATAAATAAAAACAAAAAATATCTGGACTAGGAATATTTAAGGCACAAAATGTTGATAGATCCAAAAAAAACGATAAAAAAGATTTTGTTTTATTCATGGGGTAGCATTACACTATATAATATACTATAGGCATTAGTAATACAGCTTAGAGAACTTATTCAAATTATATTTACAAAGATATATAAATTAAATAATTTAAGAAAATAAAATGAAAAAAAATAAGTAATGAAACAAAATTAAAGTAAAATATATAAAAAACATATTTTTCCTGTTTACAATATTTACATTCAGGCTGGGAAATCTGAACCGAGCTTGTCCTCCCACTTTTGAAAAAGCAGTTCTTTTTCAAGAGTTTATTCAAACTCCGGAAGTTCCGGCGCTTCCTTCTCAACCTTATCATTGTTCAAATAAAATGTTAATAAAAAAAATTGTATTAAAACATTGATATGACATTTTTAGCATAAATCATATATATTTTTTCTTTTGAAGTTTGATATCTAAAAATAGGAATCGAGAGTTTGAAAAACGTTATATAAAATAAACACTGAAGTTTTCAAGTAGCTAAGAATGGGTATACTAGGTTACAAGAGGAGAAAAAAAGCAATTATTTCATCCCAATTTTTGATTACTTAATTGAAAACTAGGTTAATTACTAGTCAAAATTGATGAGTCTGCCAACTATAAATCCATTTATTTTAGCAAATATAATGAAAACTACTATTCCTACGAAGGTAAAGATCATAAACCACTTTATAGTACATTAAACTAGCTTTAAACTTGATTGCTGATAGACATCTGTACGTCGCATAGTTCCTGAGATATAGATTTCTCAAATTAAAACTAACTACTGATATTTCAGTACATTTTTATGAAATGTTGCTTTTCAAAAGGCTATATCTCGAGAACTATTGAAGTTAAATGGCTCTATTAGAATTAATATTTTAGAAAATTTATTCTTCTTTAAATAATGTTCTCTTAGATTTTCTAGTGTTGTTGGTAATTTTTAAAATATAGAGCTCCGTATGAAACATTAATGTTTTTTTAAGGTTTTGAACCTATACTTGGCAGACTCATCAGTTTTGACTTGTAATTATACATATTTTTCATTAAAGTAATAAAAAATTGGGGTGAGATAACTGCCTTTTTTTCTTCCTGGCTCTTGTACTATACGTAGAACAGGTAAATATTCTAACTAAAAGATCCTTGTAATGTTGGAGATAAGGTATCGATACTCTAAACTAAAACTAATTCCCTGCGACACTCCTGTTGGTAAATAGATGAATCCTTATGTAATGAAATCCAATTATACCAGAATCAATTTTTTTTTTTTAATGTTCAAACAGGAAAAGAAGGCTTTTCCATATCTCAATGTCTAACTCCTATTACAACCTACCTAATATGGTGTAGCATATTACTATGACATTAGTATGACATTTGACGTATTATGTGTTTAGTAATTTAATAAGTCCGACCAACATTTTAATAATTGTTAATTACTTACTATAAAGTATTATAGTGACTGTGACATTGTCCTTTCACCAGATTACTTCTAATTTCTTCCTCAAGGGTAACATACTGATGTGGTTCATAATATCTAGACTAAATGGCCTTATACATGTATTCATTACTTGCTTCTAATATTCTATCTTTATCGTATTCTCGACTTGCTTCAAGTGCCGATGCGGGACACGTGTTTAAGGTTCAAATAGGATAAATTAACATAGGAAAACAATCATGGAACATGTTTGTAACAGAGGTAGTGCATATGGTGGAACTGTTTCTTCCATTGTGACGAGGCTGCTCAAGGTCCTAACGATATTCGTCCAAGAGGAGAAAAAACGAAGTTGTTTCACCCCAATTTTCTATTATTTTAATGAAAACTATATACACCAAAGAGTCAAAATTGATGACTGGCCAACCATAGTTGGAGGGGGAAAAAACGCCGATAGTTTCAGAAGTAACGAAAAATTCATTTTGGAGTTGTTTCAAGTAAAGAAAACTGCGCTTTTTTTCTGTTAAAAAAAGGTTAAATTTTTACTTAGACTAAATAAGGGATATAATAAATACCATTAAAAAGAAAATGAATTATTTAAGGTGCACGCTTCACTTTATTTTATTCGCGAAATAGTTTTTCTCATTTTTCATTATCCATATCCTTAAAAACTATCTACAGTACTAAAAAACTTCAGAGTACATAATTGAAAGTAGATCATTCCTTTAAAATATCTCTAATAGAGCTCTTTATGTTCAATATTCGTGAATTACAACTTTTTTTAATCAATATTTTGTGAATTAATTTTGATGTGTATGAAAAAAACTGCTGCTTCTGCGAAGATATGCGATATCAAACTCATTATAGTACATTTAACTAGTTTAAATGTGTATGTTTATAGACGTCTGTTCGTGTAATAGCTCCTGAGATATATTTTTAATGAATCAAACGATTTTTCTGAATAAACACATCAACACTTTGCTAATTAATTTTGACAAATATGATGTAAACTTCAACTCCTACTCCTCAATTGAGAGGTAATAGACATCTGGACGTCGTTCGTAGGAGCAATAGTTGATTTTACGTAATTTGCAAAATATAATTACTTTTTGAAAACCAGTATTTCGGAAACTATTGAGTGTAAACAGCTCTATTATGGCTTTTTTACAAAATTGACTCTAATTTAAATTATGTTTAGTTTTTTAGTGTTATATGTAATTTTAAAAATATGGAGCTTCCAATGAAAAAATATATAAATATATTTTTTGTAACGTTTTAAAACAGTCAATATTTTTTATTTTACCTCCTAACTATGTTTTTCTTTTTTTTTCATGTCCCCCTCCTGGTCATTTCTGACATACGCGGGGGGGGGGGGGTAGGCTATCTACAGGTTACCACCCTATTTTAACCATGATAGGGGTTTCAAGTTTCAAAGTTCAAGTTCCAGGGGGGAGGGGGGACCGCTACAGAAATAAAAGTCGACCCTCCAGGCTGGATTCAGACAGGCGCCGCAGTCATCAACTATGGTTGACAGAGTAATGAAATTTAACTTTTAGCTATAAATTTTTCATTTAAGTAAACAAAAAGTGGAGTGGAAATACTATGTTTTATTAAATTCATATATTAAAATCACTTTAGTACAAAGCTCAAGTGGCGTATCTATAGATTTTGCTGTTCTTGGTCTTGCCTTTCCTGTTCGTAATGCTAAAAGAGACCTAACTGAAATTGTGACATTCCTAACTAAGCGAATAATATGGTCAATTGACTTGTATCGAAATTTGATATTAGCTTTCACCTTTTATCTGCAACCGTAATTCAAACAAAATATTCTGGGAAATTTTCAAATTTGCCACTTTAGGTTTGCACTGACGATAAATAAGATTACTTATGTTTTCCAGAAACTCCTCTTCGTGTTTTCCACAGCTTCCGTGATAATTTAAGTCCTTAAAAGCAGTGATCTAGTCAAAGCGATGTTCAGTTATCTCCATTGACTAAATAATAATATAACAGTACTGACCAAGCTCCTTAAGGAAAATCCACCGGTGTATCACGACTCCCTCATTGCAAGGGCATCAGGATTCTCCTCATTTATCGTAATCACCGGAACGAAACCTCATTAACAATCAAAATCTCAAAATACATGGAGGAATTCGGAAGTGACTGTTTTTCCAATAGCTTTGCTAGTGGAAACCAGTTTAACGTCCACCAATGCACTTTGTTTGATAATTGGAGTTGTCCAGCTTCGTTTTAGCAACATTTATAATATATGGTGATGGAAATTGTTGTTTAGCATAGGAAAGGGTTGTTGGGTGACACCCAGGTGAACTATCTTCCAAGGAGTGTCCTGGTCTGTATTCATAGGTACCCGCTTGTTAGGAGGTTGACATCCTTGATATATCGCCCTTACATTCACAATGCATACAGAATATCCTCGGCTAACGTCATCGGTTTTAGAGTTTTGATAAATGATTACAACAGTTAATATTTCTGCTATGAATCTGTTGAACATGAAATTTTATTTATATTCATTATTTATTTATACTTTAAACTTTATTACTTGATAATGGTAATTATGCAACAATAAGGATTTATGATCTAGGTTCGGTCACCTATTATCATTAGTCTTGTCAAACATCTTGTTTGATAATGTTACATTTTAATTTTGATTTCATATTAATTGTTTATTTAAAATAGTAATACTTTTATTTAGTGTAAAAAAGTTACTTTACCTGTCGACGACTTGTAAGTACTGGCTTCAGAAATTCATACAGGACATATTTTAAATTCAATGGCCATTTACCATCACTAGTTAAGGACAATTAATGCAGAGATAACTGTCTATATTATTATATAATATAAAAAATAATTAAGAGACTTGATACATAAATAAAATTTAAATCCCACGGAAATTTTTTGATTGATTAGAGAGCATCAAACTTTATCTATTGGGTCGTTTCAAATGAATGTCAGCTTTCATTTAGTCAAGGTCACTGAGTAAAACAATTTTATCAAATTGAAACATTTTTATTCAAAATATTTACCCTAATTTTTCCTAACTTCTTATCAACTTTTCAATCCCAGAACTGAAATGCAGGGTTTTGTGACGAAATGAAGACAAGAAAATGGTTTTTGAACTGATATACATTATTAGATATTTTACCTTCAAGGGAGTTGTCCAAATTTATGAGCAGATGGAAATCTGTTGGAGATAAGACTGGCAAATAAAGTGGGTGTGGAAGGACTTCCTAACACAACTCGTTTAGTTTCTTAACATTCTGTCGTAAAACATGAGATTTGGCGTTGTCATGTAAGAGTTAGGTTCCTTCCAATTAACCAATGTAGGTTGTTTTTTTAAAAAAGTTTTGAACGCATTATGTCAATATCCCTACAGTACGATGTGAATGTCATGGTTTCAGCTCTGAGTAAAAAGGAGAAATGAATGACCACCACACCGAAATCAATAATTTTTTGGACCCAAAGTTTTTTATTTATTTATTTAATGTAATTTACAACTGTAAAAAATAATACAATAAGTAAATATATTGTATGTTTCATATACATTTGAAAATCTTGGGAAGGAATCACCCATTGGTGGTACTTCAAACATTAATTTAAATTAGAAGATCCCGTGGCCATCTTCTTTTCAGACGCCTCGGAGGATTATCAGGGATTGTTAAGGATGAAAGATTAAGAATTAATGGGTTAAGATGGTTAAGGAGTTTGGAATGAAAAGACGCATATTTGTTTTGGGCCAAATCTGCAACGAATGGGATGTTAAGGTCTTTGTGAATGAGTTTATTTGTAACGTAATATGGAGCATCAAGGATTTTACGTAGAATTTTGGTTTGTAAGGATTGGATGTGAGAGGAATTTGATGGTTTGGTGGAGCCCCAGAGCTATATTCCATATGTCCAAATTGGTCTGATTACCGTAGTGTATACTAATTTTATGTAGTGAATGGGAAGTTTAGAGCGTTTGTCAAGTAAGTGTTGTAGCAATCGGCATCTACGAGCAGTTTCTTGTTGTTTCAGTCTTGTGTGTGGATTCCATGTAAGTCTCTTGTCAAGATGGAGTCCTAAGTATGGAATCCGTTCAACAGGCGTTAGTGGAATATTTAGAAAGGATACTGTAGGACAGGAGGGTAGAGGTTTACGACGGAGAGTAAAGGTGATCTGATGGGATTGGATCCAAAGTTAGTTTTTCCATGTACTGGTCTTTTGTCAATATTTACCCACTAACCTAACGCCTGTTGCCTTATACAATTCACTTTTTATCACACGTGAATATACTTTCGTGAAATGGCTGGTTTTCTTGTGTAAGCAGTGAAATGTGTGTCTCATGACGCTTTAGCTGCTGCCGCTCAAGAAGTGCATGAGGTACCCGAAGATCTACCTGTTTACTTTACTCATGTTCTTTAAGTATTGCGAAACTGTTGACTTTTATTCAGTTGTGCTGCAAGTCCTTGAACTGTTTGGTAAGGGCTTTCTTCTACAGTAAGCCTAAGTTCTTAGTCGTCAATTTCTGGTGGAGGTCTTCCTCTGGGTTGGTTTTCAAAATCTTTGTCCGCAGCCAAATATTTTTCAAACCACCGGGGCATGGTTCGTGGCAACACCCTCCCGTAGGTTTCTTACAGGTTGGGCTGCCAAGTGTCCAAGTTTAAAAACATATAAACAAATTACTTGAAAATTGCACGTTTCTACGATTATATTTGAAGGCATACTAAACAATGTGGAATCGAGTGAAATGATAGTAAATATCAAAAAAGGGAAGATTAATAACGGCTTATTGCAATCTGTAAACATAAACGTAGTAAACAACAAAACTACACTGATTTTACTTTGAATTTCTTAATTAATAATAAACGGACATTTCATATGAAACAACCCAATACATCCTTTCTTATTTTTCTTACATTTAATCCCTGTAAGAGGATAGTGGCCATATGTATGCGTTGTGTATGAAGACACATGTGGGTTCAGAATTCCAACACACGACTGAATCACTAAAAGGGTTATGAGTTCTAGGCCGTAGGGTGGGGGCACGAGGCGTTAATAAGGAACTTTATTTAATAAAAGTCAATGCTGAGATTGATAGGCTTTATTGAGAGTGAGAATTGTTCCTTGATGGTTCGACATACGGTCACCGTTAGATGTATCATTTATTTATGAGCCATGATTCTATGCTTTATTCATATGTTTTTTAATATTCTAGCCATGAATATTTATGGTGATATTTTACCTTTGAGTTAGTCTTTTGTGGTGTATTCATAATGCACTTATTACTGGTACTAGTGTCGATATCAGATGGGGAAACTAGCTATAGATGTGTAGGTATAGCTAAAGACGGATTTACGCTGTTACCGCTAAAGGTCTCGTGATTTGTTTCCCTTAACGTAGAAAATTATTAAGTAAAAATTTTTCTAAATTTGGAATAGTCTTGAACGTTATACGTTATATTAGGGGTATTCATGATCTATGTTAAAGCGTGTTAAATGGAAAAACTCGTGTTAAATCGAAAAAAATTGCCTTCTTTTGCCGTGGTAAAACGAAATAACATTTAACATGGCTGAGAGTCTGTTACTTGGTCAGTTAAATCGAGAATGACGTCACACAATAGACCAGTTGAGATCGCCGCCATATTAGTTGTTGTGACTTTCAATATAGTTGTCAATTAGCTCATCTTCATTCTCTTCTTCACAAGTTTGAAGATCAGTAAGACACTCATAAGCTAAACTTTCACACAAATTCCACTTTTCACTCACTCTAGGCATGTTTTAATTAATTACTTAAATCAAAACTGAAGTAAACAATAACATGAGGGTCTGGAAGGAAGGTTATAAACATAAAGGCTTATACAACAAGTTGCTGAGAAAATCCGCTAGGGACTCTTATGCATTTAACGTTTAACATGACTTCAAATAGGGCTGCTCACAATCCTATAGTTATAACATTTAACATGGTAAAACATTTAACATTTAACACAACATCATGAATACCCCTATTGTAGATAGAAGCGTACATTCTATTTACTATAACTTTTTTGTAATAGCAGGGAGTGCGGGTAGCTGCGGGTTAAGGCCCGTGGCTAGTAACTCCAAGGACCCGAGTTCAAATCAGGCTGGGCAGAAAATTGTTTTCTGTTACACTGTAGAGGTGTGTTAACTCTTGTGGGCTCTAGAGCCCTCCTGGGGTCCACCCAGCCTCCTTAATTGGGTAAAAATCTGGTGGTCGAGTGTGATTCTGACTAAATCACCTCCTTGCACAACCGTTGATCTAGTTACAGTACTCCTTTACAAAGTATTGAACCCCTGACCCTTCATGGGTTGTAGTGGTACAGATTTAATTTAATTTTTGTAATAGCACTTCTTCGTTTTATTAAAAATTTGCTTGGTCTACAGTGGCTATAGTCCCCTAAATTCATCAATGTTTATCAGTCCTTTTCATCAAACACTCACCTCTGAAATGTTGTCTAGGGCCCTCCAAGAACCTTCTATAATTTGATCTTATGTTTACTTGGGGCTTAACGTTCTTATATGCTCTAACAAGAGAAGAAATTGCGTATTATTCTATAAGTTACCAACCTATTCTAGCCAGAGTGAGAAAGTCGAGATTCACTCCTTGAATGCGCCATGAAATTAATTTCTATTCGATCAGGCTGGATTTGAACCAGCACCGCTTCTAACTAAATTCAATAATGACGGGTTTACACTTTCGGCCTCCACGGCCTCTATTATAAATTTCAAATTGTAAATTAAACAATATACTTTTCTAATAGAATGAATATATAAACTTGTATACTTTAATATAAAGTGATAAGTGATAATAGGAATGAATTGTATGGTAAATGCGATTTAGGGTTTCTTCAGGTTAAAATAAACAATATAAATTTTGTTGATGCAAAAAATACAACAGGTTAAGAAAAGATAACGGAGCCGTGTACACATGAATGTGATCGGGTGGTTTCGACTTTTTTCGATTCTAACTCGTTTCTGAATTTTTCCTCTTTACTTCTTTAGTCATTCATCAAGTTCTTTAATATTGTTTTATTTTACCATTGCTAACAATGATAAATGGTTATTTATTTCAAATAAATATAAATAATGGTATTTTATGTTTTTTTTTTGTTTTTTTTCATACCCTCCTGTAATGATGTTAGTGAATATTTGGTACATACATATAGGAGGTCTGCTATATGTATAGCTGGATGTTAAGGATACCATGGATTGCCTTTTGGCATTATAAGGTTAAAGGTATTTTATGGGAAGATGTTATCAAAATTATTTAAGCGCTCTCAAGACTATTTCAATGAGGACAAGATCTAGCTGGTATTAAAGATAGATGTTACATTGATTTAGCTAGTTTGACCAAATACTTTATATTTCGAGACTTTTATTTGTTATTTGGTGCTCGAAACGTGTATATCCGTTGAAAGCTGGAATTCCAAATTTCGTACGATCGCACTACTTCCCACTACTACATACTACATATATCGGTAAGTGAAAGTAAAAAATTAAATACATAATTTTTATATATGAAAGGTGTTGTCATACTACAGCCATATTCGGGTGTAAATTTCTAAAACTATTACAGAAATATAATTTTTTTTTTTTTTATTATCAATAAAGCTAAAATGTTTATGTATGTTTCCCAGTATTCTTTGGAGATATGTCTAAAGAATGAAATAGTCTAGGTACCAGCTTCTTGCTGCGGACATACGATGTAGATGACCGAATAGATATGGTACTGAAGAACCGGCGGCAGATGGTTCCCAGCATTTCCTGCACCATTTACTACACGATTCGTCTGTCTGTGCCCATCCTCTCTACAGTACCGGCCTCTTGTCTTGACCGCTGGCTCGGTGATCGTATCTTTGCGGATAGTAATAAGTGCAAACCATCCTTAGGGAGCTGGATGGCCAGATATTTAATTCAACAGATTGCTTTGTGATTGCTGTTGAAAAAAATAAAACTAAACAATGTAAGAATATATTTAAAAATGCTATAATCTAGACTGAAAATCCATTAGATAAATATATATTCGATTAAACAACTGTAATAAATTAGCATTATTTAAGAAGAAGTAAGCATAAGTCATTTATGTAGGTATAAACTGATCAACGTAACTACATATTGACATATACTTATCTATCTCACCGTATTCGTTCAATTATTATTTTACAGAAATGTTTACAAAACTACATATTCACGCTTTGTCGGAAAAAAAAATTAATTAGTTATTAAATATTAACGATGAGAGCACTACACAGGAGAAAAACATAAAGAAAATGTCGGATGGAAGGAACTAAAGATGATAGCATCTTTTTTTATAAGAAGTGTATAATTATATACAATAAAATGATAAAATATACGACTGGAAGATAATGAGTAAAAATCAGTAATTGAATCCTTGAATTTGGTATTATTTTTTTCTTTTAATGGATGTAGCTGTACTTCAGAATAAGGTATTGGGAAAGGAAATAATAAATCTATCAGGATTGGCAAAACCAGTTCTGATAACTCTAGTTCTTTTCTCTTTTATTTAAGTGTAACGAAAAAAAAAAACAGTTACATTACTTAAAAATAAAATTAGTTCATTAAATATATTGCTTAGTTATGTATGTAAAAAACCAAAATAATAATTTTTACGCTTAGGAGAATTAATAATGATTAAATTAATAATTTGTACACTGTATATTTTCCATTAGATGAATTGACAGTATCATCTGAAAAAAATAATTTCATATCCTGCGTCAAACCATATAACAATATATTTTATCTCACAGCCTGTTCTGCAGCTAACGGAATTTAATATAGGTGATTATAAAACCGGTTTCAAAATATCCTTATTGTGGTGTCTTCTCCATTAAATAAGTTATTTTTACTTTACTAGCCGAATGGTAGTTATATATATTATATGATAATATATGGTAGTTTAAATGCCATGTTTAGAAATTGGTAATTCTACTCATTTTGTATGATATATTTTATTAATAAACACAGAATATATTTTTTTTATTTATGCTCGAGTAAAATTAGTGAATTTTATTATGATATTAAACCATAGTAGTGTGTTTATATGACCTTATTGTATCTAACCCTGAAACCGACTACCTGACCGATTTCGCACTCATTATTTTTTTTATTTTTTATTATTAAGATTTATTTATTGATAGATATTACAATCTGCCACACAGTTGTGGGGAATAGGTAATAGTGATGAATGAATCTGATACATTCTAAAATAAAAAAATAATAATAATAAAAAAAAACTCTCTTAAAATATATACAAACAAAAGAATAGACAAGATGAACATAATCAAACTATCTGTATAAAATAAAATAACATAATGATAAAATAATATATACATTATTTACACAATCGACCTGAGGATCCCTGAGCCCACTCTATCCCCCACATGTGAGGGGTAGAGCAGAACTCAAGAGATCCCAGCGCATCTCTCTCGCCGCATCACTGTTTAACTCATTATTAAATGAATGTACATATATTAATGTGTAGTATACTTGACTATTTTAACCTCAAGTAAGAAAATGATGTTTTATCTATTACAATAAATTTCTATTAACGTTTATATATAATGTTATTCAAAATTAAGCAAATACACCTAATATTTACTTAATTTAGAACGACCTGTCAAATGTAATTATCAATTAAATACATATTGATGGTTTTTACTATGCTCAGCTTTTAGTTTATACAAACATATATACTATAATGGTCATACAGGTGTTTCCTCATAAAGGTGATGGACAATTCAGTGAAGAATGTGCCCTTGGAGTTGACTCTCGGAATGGGAATGTTTCGGCGAAGATCTTGTTGCTGATGTACCATGGTCCCCTAAGCATTTATCTTATATTAAATTACTTTGAAATTGTTTTCTGCGAAAGTATCTCGTGTTTTCTCACTATTTAGTATCCTTTTATAATGAAAATCAAAATTTTTCTAATTCCTTAATTGCACTTATTCTTCAATGCTTCGGAAATCTACAATGATATAATAAATGTATATATGTGTGTGTAAAAAAAAATAAGAGAAATAAAATAAGTTACAAACACCTTGGAATCGATTCCCTCCTGTTTAAGTGAATCATGTGCTCTCACCTTACATCACCAGTACCTACATACGTCAAGCTAATTACATTTTTTATGAGCTCATTTTTTTAATATTATTATTTATTAACATGATACATTATTATAAGATACCGGTTGTAAGATAATTTAACGTTCAAATCTATTCACAGGCTGGTATTATTCAACCAAAAAGTATCAAAATTTTAAAATATAAATTATTTCAGAGTCCAAGTACAAATATTGTATTTGTTCTGTACATTTTACATAGACTTAACTCATTAAAATTATTGTTAAAACGAAATAATTATTGTCTGTCATGTACGGTATACTTACCACATACTGCATCGTGTTCATTAAAACAGTAAAATCATTGCTTACTCCTGTGGTTTATCCCGTTTTCTCGCAAATGTGTGCATTTCATTAAAATGTAATAAAAAAAATTTGAAACGTGATTGTGCATGGAAGACAGTTATTACAGGGCCCCTGAAGTAGCATGAGGGATGATTAAATATCCGAGACGTTGGTTCGGTTGTATCACCAAAATGAAGAGCTCTGTCAAGAAACTTGTTTTATCAACAAGCAGAAAACAAGCATGTTTCGCTCATGAATAAACAAAATTTGGCAAAACAACCTGGTGGCAGGTTTCCACAGGGAGTTCCGTCTGTCCGTTTAGAAAAAAAAGTCTATCAAGAAAAACAAAAAATCAACATTTGGAGATCTCAACGTTGACACATGTTAGTTACCTTTTCAAGACACGTTCTGCAACATCTAGGAAACGAAAATTCAAATCAGTTTCGTTTTCTCTCCGTGGAATACAAAAAAAAAAAAAAATGACTCATTTCTGATTCACAATGCCAAATGGTAGTGGACTAGTTCCGAGACGATTTTATTCTTTATCAATTTTTATTCATTTAGCTTAAATTCATTTAGTATAAATATTTAAATTAGTTTTTTTTAAAAATTCATTTCAAATATTTGCAAACCGTAAATAAATATATTTATATTCAATCCTCAAATTACCAATATATGTTCCTATTCGATCGAATGAGGCTATAATTGCAAAATAATGGTGTTAAAATAATCATCTTAGCTAGTGTTTGGATAATAAGTTCTTTCATAAAATTAAGCATGTTTAGTCAACATTAGATTAATTGGAAAGGTCAATCACCGGTTAATCAGCTCAGCCTCGCTCATGGTGCTCTTCACATGAGGCAGCTAAGAGCTTCACAATTTCTTTAGTATTCAAAATGGAATTTCAGAAACAAAACACGCCCGCACACTAATTGACTTATTCTCCCAAAGTGTTGCTTCACATATAAACTAAGTTGATTATATTACAGTGTTGATGTTATACTCGAAGAATATAAATTGTAATATATAAAATGGTCGCATGTTCTTTGAATATTGATTTACGAAAATCACATCGTGTCCTTTTTACATAATTGGGTGATGACCAGACGGCAGTTACTTCACGAAAATATTTTTGAATGAAATATATTTTAATCAACATTTATCTTTCTTACTGACAATTTCAATTATCACAAAAAAAAATCTATGGTTAAAATCACTTGCTAAATTTGATTGAAGCGTAGGCTGATTCTAGGTAGTATCGACGTAGACCTTGGGTATCAGTGATTACATTTTTCGTTATTATTTTTAATGTTAACAACAATCTACTTCTTTGTCTTTTTCTTCAACAATCATAAGAGTTTCTTGATAATTTATTGGTTTATTGAGGACCATTATTACAAAAGTTCCAAGCTAGAGCAAATATATGGAGAAAATAGTAAGCATTACTAAAAGAAATGAGACCTTCTTGCTTACGAAAGCGCCAGTATGACAAATTTAGAATCGACTAATTATAATATAGCAAAAAAAGCCGAATTGCCAAAATTGAAAGAATGGTTAAGGATCAAGGCGTGTTAAGATAGTTTAGAGGATTACGGGAATTACTAGATGATTTGTATTTGGAAGTAAGAGTTTTCAGATGATTTTTAGTTTCACCGATTTAGGAAGAACTGTAAAAAGGAATAGGACAAGAAATCCGATAAACTAAATTGAAGCGGTATCGAAGAGGTGTAGGATCTTTTGAGTAGGTAAGTTTATTAGAGGATTTCAGACCAAAACTTAAGATAGGTATAGTTTGAATTTAATTAATTTATAAATACAATAATTTGTGAACCCGGCATTGTCTATATTCTTGGTCCAATACATGGGCATCATCCAGTATTGAATTATTTAGCAGATCACTAGCATTTCATCTACTAATTTTCAAACTCGAAAGAACACCAAAGCTACGTGTTAATCTGGGTCTTCATTTAAGGGCGTTCTAACAGTAACACCTAAGGAAGCTGCTAACAAAAGATGATCTTCATCTGTAGATATTGCAACAGAGGCTTATGTCAGTTCTGCTTATGGATAGATCTCAAATTGGGAAGACCGGTCTGCATAATGGGGATCATATTTAATTATGATATTTTGTGTTAAAGTATACATGTAGTCATTTTCGATTAATACAATTGTACTAATAGTAATTTTTAAAGCATATAATAATTTTTGATTCTTAATAGAAAAATACTTTTGTGAAGTAACAGCCGGTTGGTCAAATTGTGGTCAACCAGTGGAATTGAAAATTACACACCGTCTAGTTTGATTTCCATTTTCACATAAATTGGGGTGGCTTGGTGCACTTGATGTTTATTCGTAATTTATTGTTTAATCTGTATTTAAGTATGTGCGCTTATTTGGTTTTTTATTTTAAATTTGGATAGTAATTTTACGTTAGAGTTGTTTCTTTACAAGGTGTACATTTTGCATCATTAATTATGACATTATATAATACAAAAGTAAGTATTCAATAATAAAAAGGATGAAATGAGCAAAATCCAAAAATAATAATAAATGTTGAGAATGTAAATAAGAATAAAAAAAATAATATATTTGCATTATTTATAGGTTTTTATA
>NW_027112482.1:543152-553167 GCF_000696795.3 Halyomorpha halys
AAATTACTATTAGTACAATTGTATTATTCGAAAATGACTACATGTATCCTTTAACGCAAAATCTCATTATTAAATATGATCCCCTATAAATGAAATAAACAATAGCTTCCTTCATTTATTTTCATTTATTCCAATTCTTATTTATACATTTAGTGCCTCATGCGAAGTGATACAGGACTTCAAAAACAGTTGGTACGGACTTGCCCCCTGAACCCGGACAGTAAACATATACAGGACGGTGGGACTAATGTGTGGCTGTCAGGAGAATGAGAGGAGATGGCTTCTCAGTTGTATTAATGTCAAATATGAAAGGCCTCGAGTCGGCACTCTGCCCACGCTTCTATGTCTTTAACTGAGCTAATTTTAGTTTTATTTGTGGTGACACATTTGTAGTCTCCGCTCATTTTTCTTAGAGAAAATAGGTTTCGCAATTAATTAGCATACATTTGAGAGAGAAAAGTTCTTCTTTTTTCAGCAAAACTTTCTCTGGAATATAGAATAATGTGGTTCTAGAAAAAAATAAGAACACGAAGAAACAAATTGGTTTTCACTCGGTAAGGTAAAGTTGCGTAGGAGAAGAGTTCGCCCACTCGTTGGAAAGTGAATACTTCGCTGAGAATAAAGATAGGATTGCCATTCTGAATGTGAATTGGGATAAATATCTAATATATTTTAGCGATAAATAATAATGACATATATATAATTATATCTCCGGTTTTAGCCAGTAAAAGTTTAATAATTCCCATCAATCAATCTTTTATGAGGTCAAGCCACTTCTTGAATTATCAGCTCTCGAGGTGTATTAAATTTAATTTAAAAGCTATTTTTTTTTCAAATTAGTTTGTTAATACACATAAAAAAATATATAAAACAAAATAAGAAGGTTGGATTCAGGTTTGTGATGATTGATTTGTATTTTATGAAGACCCATAGAGTAAAGCTTTCCACGTTGGCTAGAATATATGACTATAAGCACATTAAACACAACTAGGGTTTTAAATTCATTTTTACTGCAATAAATAATAGGGATTAATTATCAAATTAATCACGGTTTTTATAAATTAATTACATGATTACACTTTAGGTAGGTATCCACCCCTGACATATTGATATTGAGTCTAGGTGTCTCATATTGTTTCTTGGTCAGAGCTTTATGTTTGAGACACAAATGGTTTCCGATTTGGGAATACAATTTTAATAAATTATATGAATTTTGACAGAGTTTAAACAAGCTTTCATTCATGTTAAATGCTCTCCTTGAAGATGTCTATCAGCGTAAAGCCAATATTCTTTTAATTTATTTTTGACAAATATCTTGAAATTGCTACCCCAACGAAGATAATCATTCTAAAATACGATATGGTGGTTTTAGGTTCATTTAAATGCCAATCTACATCAATTTGGGATTAGATTTTAGTAACTTTACTCAAACATGTTGAGCACTGAATGACAAATGAGCGAAGTTTTTAAAATTCAATTAGGCACTATTTTCATTCCTATGGTTTTAAGATTGAAATGTGTTTTGTTCCCTCATCTTAAGAGTGTAATTAATTGAAAAAAGTGAAAATTGGTCTAATCACATTTTTCTGCATAAGCTCTCAGGTAATATTAAAATATTGATTAATTATGAATTTATAAATTGTTTCACTAGGAATATTTAGTAATATATTTATAAACATTATCAGAAGCCGTTATATGATACTCGTTAAACTTTAACAAAAAAGATCTGCAAATTATCCTTAGCATAGTTCTTATTTTACCATTATAAATCAACTCTCGGTTACGTTTTTATTCTTTTGTTTTTCATAAGCATACTATTAGCTTTTGTCACCATTAAATTGTGAATTCTGATAAAAATAATAACATTTTTCCATATTAATTTTAAAACATAACATATGATTTTTTAAAAAATTATAATCCTGTTATCCAGGGTGATACGGTAGCCTGTATAATATAAATACAATAGAAAACAAAACACCCTCACCATTCACCTTCACAAAAACCCAACTATATATATATTTTTTTAATTTTATTAAATTTATTTAATGATATTTACAACTGTACATAAAATACATCAAGTAAATTTGAGGAAATCATAATGGTATGGTACAAGCATGTAGAGAAACTACCCAATGGTAGCACTCTAAAAACATTTTTACAATATAAGGTCTCGAGGCCATCTTATTTTCAGAGGCCTTATCTTCGGATTGTCCGGAATAAAAGAGGAAGCAAGATTAGAAACTAATGGTTTGAGTGGTTAGGAAGTTTATAATGAAAGGATTGATATCTGGATCGGGCTAGATTGGTTACAAATGTAACATTAAGGTCTTTGTGGATGATTTTATTTGTGACAAAGTAGGGAGGATTTAGGATTTTACGAAAGATTTTGGATTGTAAGGATTTGATGCGAGAGGATTTCGAAGGTTTAGTGGAGCCCCAAAGTACGCTGTATGTCCAAATAGGCCTTATAATTGTCATGTATATCAGTCATTTGTAATGAATTGGAAGTTTGGACCGTTTGTCTAGTAAGTGATGTAATAGTCGAAAGTCGACGTGCAGTTTCCTGTCTTTTCAGTCTTGTGCGAGGATTCCAGGTTAGTCGTTTGAACTGTATCTTAAACCTACAAATACCTCTAAAAGTTATAACCGCTGTTAAAGCCCAAAAGTATATTTTTCTTTTCGTTAGTTTAATTTTATTACTTCCAATTGGTTTTTTTTTGTTAATTATAAGTTAATTGCCTTTTTTATAACAATTAAGTTTTATTTTGTAATTAAAATTAAATTAGAATTCATTACGCAAATAAGGAGGCTTGTTGTGATATGCGTGTATAATAGAAATACATCTCTGCGGCTCGGCGTATACAACAACATTGCGAATTGCAATGGGATTAAGGCCTTTAGGCAGACTGATAACGGAGTCTACAGTCCGCTGCCTTGAGCCTAGGAACTTCATAGTGAGAGACACCCACCGGCTCACACCGTTTTTGGGGTTCAATTCAGGACCCTCACCCACCAATAATCGACATTTGAATGACGGCGGATGTTCTGAATGGAAAATAATATTTTTTATTTTTTCTTTATATCAACGAACCAGCGAACATTTTTTTTTCTCTGGGGAAGAGGTAGGTTTTTTTTCATTTAAGAAAAGCCCCTCGCCCCAACAACCGCAAAATTTAACATAACGAATTAAAATAAGACTTCTTACTGACCGAATCCGACTGGTACTAGCAATTATCAAACAGTATTTCATTGTTTATTCCTAACCATTTTTATTTATTGATTGATTTTCTCAATACATTATCCAGCACCGCTATTTACAAACGCAAGCATGTTTACAGTTATTAATTTTTCCTCATCTTTTGAATATTACCAAAAAATGCTAATTCTTATATCGGTAACTTATTTTTCGTTTATTACTGAAAACCCCTTTTAATTTATAAGTCTATTTAATCACCATTTTTATTGCTTAAATATCTGTATATATAACATAGTAATAAATATATGAATATAGTTATACATATACTGGTTTTCCAAATATTTTTATAGAAATTCTAATTTATAACATTGTCGAATATAATGTATTCGTTAGAAAAATATTAATTGAAACAAGAAAGATATTTTTAAATGTTATAGCCAATTGTTATCTTATCGCCCTCTTGATTTTTCGGGTCACTGAGGGTCAGAAAATAATTAATTAATATTTAAAACGCTGGCTGATTGGCAACAATGGGACTGATAACTGGCGAGTTGCTCAATGAGTCAGAGGTCACTCAGTCACGGGGTAAATCGTCCCAGATCCTCATCGTCTTTAAATAGGGTTAACATTCAGCCTCTGGAATTTGAAACCTTTTCTTTTTTAGGATATGTTATATATTCAGGATTGGTCATGGTCTTGCTATTTCCCGAAGGTGGTTAGCTGCATTCATCAGGCACTTCTCTGTACTTAAAATACCGGAAGTGCAAACGTCGAGAAACAAAGACAATATGATGATTAAAACTAACTAATTTTTTAAAGAAATATTTCAAACTAATTTTTTATTCGCCACTTCCCGGTATTTGAATAGAAACTGTCATTAGACTTTCACTATATCTCGAGGTAAAAGTTGTATAAGTCAGAATTTCAAGATTGTCTTCAGTTTGAAAAACATTTGGGAGTAGAATAAGGTGTAGGAATAGAATAATTGATTTAACATTGTTTTTTAAGATCGATATAGTATTTTGATTTGACTGGCTTGAATAGTATGGTTATGAAAATGTTAAAATAATTTTGTAAGTAAATACATTTTAAAACTGACATTACCAAATACCAATCCTTCCATAATAAACTTCCCAACCACCCAAACCAACTCGTTTCTAACCTGGCTTCTCCTTCACTACCTAATAATCCTCCTAGAAGTCTGAAAAGAAGATGACCTCGAGATCTTCTCCTTTAGAAATGTTTTTGGAGTTCTATCAATGGGTAGATTCTCCACATGTTTTTATCATGTCATAATATCACAAACAAAAAATTTACTTGATGTGTATATATGTATACAGTTGTAAATATCAATAAATAAATTATAAAAAAAAAAATTGACATTGACATCATAAGTAAACCAGGATTAAAATGCACATATCACAAACTTATTTTAACTATACATTTGTACAATTCAATCATAAATATCATTCCTTTAATTACCAGAGAGGTCCGGTATAACCTTACTCTCCTTTAAAGCAAAAGTGAAGCCAAATATGCCTCACCTTCGGAGGCAAGTTTTACGTTGAACTTAATAGGAATCTAAACTGAAACGAAAGGCACCCAGTGATTGACTCGTACTCTACCTACTCTGCTACGGCCCTGGTCCATCATAAGACTCGCCTTTTGACTTCCCTTTTCTTAGCGGCTTACTCGCTCCATTATACTCCTTCAAAAGCAATATTAAATTGATTATCCTACTCTTATAAATAATTTTCTGGTTTATACTTCTTTTAGATCAGTATAAAAGTCTAGAAATGTTCAGTGTGCATTACGTGAGTGTCTTAGTCCTCATTTCCACCACAGAGCTATATATATATATTATAATGCAATAACATATCTGGATCATATCAAGTCAGTTACAAAAAAAAGTTAAGTTTTTAATTTGGTATAAGAAGAAACAGAATTGTTCCGAGGTGGAAAAACCCGCAAAATGAAACTACCCCAATCTTGCTTTTTGTGTTTTTTAATTTCCTTACTAACCCTTGATACGTTGGTTTAGATTGACTAACTGGTTTCTCCCGTTACCCCTGGATTAACCCACAACATAAGTTTAGCAGTTCTCAACAAGTAAAGGTTTCCAAATGTAATTTCAGTAAATATTTTAAGTCTTAATAAGGGAGCATAAATGTTTTTTTTACGAAATGTCATATTTATGGATGACTAAGACATAACAAGAAATAAGACTAAAATAAAATAAAATTTTGTTTATTTCTATATCTCGATGATTTTCAAAATTGTAATGTAGTAAACATGGAAGTATAATGTGATGACCCTAAGTATAAAAGAAAATAGAAAACTGGCGTAAAACTTAACTCTCATGATAAAAAAGCTTGCACTTAATTTTTTTCCTTTTCGAAACAGCTTATCACAGAATTCTTCCAGTGCTGCTCTTTCCAGCTGTATAAGTATTTATTTAAACTTCACTATGCTCTGGTATAAGCCGGTATTGCATTAAGTTTTAGAAATTATTTTAATTGAATCCTATTTACACTTATGTGCAAAGGTATACATACTGAACTCGATTTTTGATATTAAATATGAATTTCCTACTTCCTGTTTGGATATCTCCTCATTTTAGTTTGATTGGACTCAGCTCCTTCAAATAAAATAATTGTACCCCTAACCAAGAATGGCTGGCTGGATATATCCTTTCTGTAAAGTCGAGAGAATGCAAGGGGGTGTATATATCAAGTCACTCACGAAATAAGTGTCATCCTAACCGAAGATTTGTCCTCTCCCAGCTTACTCTCTGTGATATAATGTTTAAACTATTAATTTATACGTTTATATTATTAAAATAATTGCATTTACAAAGCAATAAGCTAAGGCACGGTAACTCTACATCAAATGTTTACATCGAATGGTTATATTTCGCTGATTATAGTTTCATCACTACTTAATCTGAAATTTGATGCCTAAGAAATAATACTCGCTTATATGCTGATTTTAATTTTTGGGCTTTTTAAATCATTTTGCGACCTTTCGGACAAAATGTGTGGACCATCCTCAGAGCGTGGCGAATATGGGAGATGACATCATCTACCACCGAAACTTGGGTTGAATCTTAACTTAAGATTTTTTTTTTTTGTTACTGATTGTTCTCCTGTTATTATTTAACTCTGGTATGTTTCATACAGTCAGCCATCTATAATGCATGATCAAGTTTTTTTTTTTATCTGATTCTTGATGGTTATTAATTTTTTACCAAATTATAGGAATAGTGTAAATGTTGTGTTGTTAATAGGACAAATTCAAACTGACAGACATCGGTGCTCTATACTCGTATGCCACAGATATAACAATAAAAAATTTTCACTTACTTATAAACCTATATTGCACTGTCCTAATAGGTTTCGATTGAATAGTTAATAGTTTATTAATTTATGGTAGTATATGTCCGCTCATTTATTCACTATTACTTTCTACACGTCTGACGCAAGAGCAGGATGATGCATTAATTAATTACATCATAGCTTATTTATTTACTTACACTCCTAATGAAGGAACAAAATACACAACTGCAAGTTCCATTTGCTCAACGCCATGTGACTCATTTATGGATAACTACTGCAGTGATGGCATCATTCTGAAACGTTGCAAGGTTTACCGTTGCTTGTTCTAGAATCCCTTATATATTTTTTAATCAAGTCAATTCAATATCTCCATGAATACAAATGAAATCCCTTTTGAATTCTGAGAGGTTTTCACTTTTCGGGACGTCAACCTGTACGTCCATTTACAGTTATCAGCGGTAATTTCTGACCATTGTATTTTTCTTGGACAGATATCCAACAGTACAGGCATTGGCGATATTCTCCGTCTTAATCTGTTTGTTTTTGTTATGCATGAAATAATCCAAGGTTATTTAGGCTCTGATTATAGCAAATGATACAACCCGTCAAAAAGAATGTCTTTTTTTTTGTTAAGCTGATAACAAAATGTTTAAACCAAGGTTAAATTTAAGTTCCCTTTCGTTAGTTAACTAGAATGGGTTAATCTTAAGAAATATTGTGAAAATCATGAACGCAATCATAAATATATAGTTCAGAGTTTCTGAAGAAAATTTTTCACCATCTAGCCTTTCAAACTGTTCAACTCATCATGATTTTGATATAGAAGTGATATATTCTATATAGGTTAACATTACAAACTGAAAGTCGGCTATGATTAATTTATAGATGAATGGATTCTAAACTTTTTTTTCCCTATAAATAATAATTCGCATAGCTTGGCTGTTTATAATCAGCCAGATACCTGACTACATCGTCATGGAGGATAATGACATGCCGGAATGGGGATAGTCAAGAAAAAGAATCACCTTTTCCCTGACTTGATTCAATTATTTGTTCATTAATTAAGGAAGGAACTCTCTCATCCAGCATCTTTTCAGTCTCCCCCTCATTTCAAGGAAGGTCAATAATTTTCTATTTCCATTTACTGTCTCTATGTGTTAGTGTGTTATTATAAGATTGTTGGAAAAGAGTTCTTATGTGTTGGTCGACTGCTTGTTGATATGTCAGTATATAGTTTTTGTAAGCAGATTTTTTTGTTTATTCCACCTATTTATGAGTAATATGCTCTAGTACGACATTTAAAAAAGTATTAAGTTGCTGTCTCAGTTCAGTTTTGAAGACCTCAAAATATAAAATAATGATGGAATAGAAGTAAATTTTACTTTAGCATAGGACTTTACAGTTATATTTATTTGAAACAACAGTAAAATGTATTTATATTGAGAATTAAATTAATTACAAGTATTTATTGCCTTTCAGAATCTACCAGGGCCCTGAAATACTTATTTTTTTTCATGATAGGGAGGACTATTGGTGATATTACAGGAGTTAAAAAATACTAAAGTATAAGTTACTATTGTACAAACCTGTGTAATTGAATTAAGATAAATCTACAAGACTAATAGTATTAGTTTGTACTTTATTATGAAACGGGCCCCAGGACTCTCCTAAGACATTTCCAGCTTACCATGGTCCCACTTATCCCTCCTACGAATTTTTCAACTTTTCATTCAATCTTCTTTTTGGGTTGAGCACCCCACAAACCCGTATAGAAAAATTTTTCATTTCTTTTAAAACAATTTAGTGGTAAATAAGCTCATAAAGTAGATATTTTCAATATGTTGGATGTAAAGTGGTCTGATTCTGAATTTATTGTTTATTTTATAACAAGCAAACATTTAGTTGATGTATTTCTTTCTTTTTTCAGGTAAGTATCTGCCACGATAGTTATTTTAAATAACGACTGATATGCGATATTGCCAAGAGTGATTTCTACTCGAATGACCAAGCTATGTAACTGTGAGTAAATACATTTTTAAGATTTGTCATTGATAATTGAAATGATAATTAAAAAAAATGTTCACTACTAATTACATCAGCCATCCAAATGATCAATTTTCATAAAAAAAAATTAAAAAATATGTCAGAGGATAGTTCTTAATTAATATTTATTATAACAATCACAAAATGTTCCAATGTAAAGTTGTTATTCCAGAATAACTTATTAGATGTTGGGGCCTGAAGGAAAAGCGTATGATAGGTCAGTTCCGATAGGGCATAGTATCACAACCTTTTAGTGGCAAATACCAAAGAAGCCACCCTCTATTGGGACCTATTGTGTAAGGACAGGAACATATATGGTGGGCTCTTTGTGAGGTTATGTAATTCGCTTTATAAGAGTAACAAAGTATTGTTTAAATAGATTCGACCTTTCGATAAATATTGTTACAAATATAAATACATAAACAATTTTCGAGGGAAATTAAAAACATTTTAGTCCAAGAGCCTGAGGTAAAGAGGCAGTTATGGTTACTTTAATGAAAAATAAATATAGTTACTAGTCAAAATTGACGACTCTGTCAACCATAAATATAAAAAAAATGTTGGCTGTTTCAAAGCGTTCCGAAAAATTAGTTTTTCATTCGAAGCTAGAATTGACATATTTAAATGTACTAATAAATCTAAAACACTTAATCGAAATCAGTTCAAGTATAATAAATTTGCAAAAATATCAGTTTCCATGATATCTACCTTAATTAATTAACAAAATATTAATTTTTCGTTATTTTAAAAAAAATGTTTAAAAAAAAAAACTGTATCTCAAGAATATAAAGAACTATAAAGAGCGTTATATTAGACCTCACATTTTAGAAAATTTATCCTGTTTTAATGAATGTGGTATTAAGTTTTTTCGTGTTGTAGGTAGTTTAAAGGATATGGAGCTCTGAATATATAATGAGCGATAATTTTATGTTTTCCAGGTATAAAATTTTGGTAGCGAGCTCCTTAAATACTTTCATATTTAATTTTTAATAACATTTACTAAATCCCTCGTATAGTATAGGTAAAAATTGAACCTTTCACTAATAGATAATAACACACCGTTTGTCTTTGCTTGAAAGAACGTAAAAATAAATTTTTGGTGTTCTGGAACAGCCAAAATTTTTTATTCTCCTTACCATGGTTGGCAGAGTCATCAATATCAACCCTTAACTATATATAGCTATCCTTAATGTGATAAAAAATTGGGGTGAAATGACTTTTTCTTCTCTTGGGCCCTTGGACTATTTGTTTCCCGTATCGTAAGATGATTTCAGTAGGGATAAAAGACCGGTTCTGGCCCACCTCAATGAGCCTTTTTGGACTTTGGACCCTAGCCTCGAACCAGCCTTAACCACGTGTCCTTGGACTTTGGACCCTAGCCTCGAACCAGCCTTAACCACTCTCGTGTCCTTGGACTTTGGACCATGGCCTCGAACCAGCC
>NW_027112483.1:0-4922 GCF_000696795.3 Halyomorpha halys
TTAAAAATCACAGTCAAATTATTTCTTAGAGACTATAATTTGGATAGTGTTTTTGAATTATTTAGTATGAAATATATTTTTTTTAAGTTACAATGTATTAATTTTTTCGATATAGTGTATTTGCTCTAAATATGAGAGTAGTTATTAAACTTAATTGGACTAATATATTATCAGTCAAAATCAATTTGAACAGTATTCTTAGGCTGATATGAGATTTTTTATCTTCGGTCTCAATTTATCTTGTCAATGATTTTTATTTTAATTTTTGGCCTAATATATTTTAATACATTACAAACCAAATAATAATGCTCAAGTTTAGTGGAGTATACATGTATAAATTTTGAATAAGAATCCAACAATTGTTAATCTTTATTAAGACTTTATTCTTAGTTAATAATTGGCAGAGCAAATCAATACACAGCATAGAGAAATAGAATTGAACAAACCATAAAGTAATAAAAATTCAGGGCTAAGAGCACCGAAATCTAGTTATACAGATGGATTTAAAGAAAAAAAAATTATAAGTAGAGTAAATAATAATAATATGTTAATAATCAATAGAAATAAAAATAATTTTTAATTGTAAAAACAGTACTAATGAAAAATTTGGAGTATATATAAAAATAATTTTCGATTTAAAATGACATGCTCACAAATTAATAATAAGGGACAGAAGAGCCCGAAATGTTCGAATATAAAGAATAAAGAAGTGGATAAAGGTTATAAAATAAAGTCCTGAAAAAAAATATATAATTAAGTTTTAACAAATAATACCCTTTGGGACTTAATATGTAGGATTACACCGAATTATTAATACTAACTCAAACCTAGCTAGTAATGCTATATCCTATCCCTAATAGAAAATCCAAATTAAAACCAGAAACAGCTATTCTTATTTTTAAAACCATTCTCAGCCCACTGCTGATGAACGGCTGTGAGATCTGTGGAGCGGCATCCTTTACGAAAAATAAATTCGTAATAATTGCAGTGGATGCTCCTTGCTTTGTAAGAAACAGCCAATTTCATCGGGAATTACAATAGAGTCAATAGAAGATTAGATAAAAAAGGTTCATGAAGTTCCACTCCCAGTTGCCGACAGTTAAAGGAGCAGTGACCTACAACTTGGGAAACCCAACCACAACCAGGAGGCTGAAGCTCAGGCTGCTGCAGGACATCGTGTTAAAAGTTCTATATTTATCGGTTCTGTTATTGTCATTCTAAAATTTTATTTTTGAAGAAAGGTGCCAAAATTGGAGGATTAAAATTAATTCCAATAAATCCCAGCAAATCACATTTATCTTCATCGTAAACTAATGACCTCTTGCCCTACAATATCCTCTAATAATATCCCACTTATTTCTGTCGAAAAGATCCTTTGGACTACATTTCGACAAACGACTGACATGGAATCCTCATACAAGACTGAAAAGACAGGAAACTGCTCGTCGGTTTCGACTATTACATTTACTAGACAAACGGTCTAAATTGCCAAACCATTACAAAAGACTGATCTACATGACTATTATAAAGCCTATCTAGACATATGGAGTTGAGCTATGGGGCTCCACTAAACCATCTAATTCCTCTCAAATCCAATCCTTACAGTCCAAAATCCTTAATGCTCCCTACTTTGTCACAAGTCATCAATTATGACTTCAATGTCCCATATGTTGCCGATTTGGCCAAAATCAGATACCATTCCTTCCATGGAAAACTTCCCAACCATCCAAATCCCCTTGTTTCTAACCTGGCTTCTACTTCATTACCTAATAAATCTTCTAGGCGTCTGAAAAAAAGATGGCCTGGGGATCTTCTCTAGAAATGTTATTGGAGTTCTATCAGCGGGTAGATTCTCCACATGTTTTTATCATGTCACTATGTCACCTACAGCAAATTTACTTGTTAGTTGTAATTGTAATTGTAGTTGTAAATTTTTTACATTGTTTTTGTTATTAACTTTACTTTTATCTTTTATTAAGAATTTTTGTCGGATTTAAGTAATCCGATTTTTCCGTTCTTTTTTTTTTGGATTTATATAAAGTCGAGGTCGGGGGTCTCATTTTCTGATGCCCCCCTTGCCGCGAACACCGGAAGACCCCGAAGATGCTGCGACTGCAATGCCGCCCCAGCCTAAGCATCATGCAAGCCAGGACCTGGCCTACCCCTACCATCACGCCTGGCTCCAGGACACGCTGGCCAGCCCTTGACGAGAAACGAGGACGTTTTTTCAGACACAAGCGAAGATACACGGTCTTCACTGTTTCGCCCACCGTACACCTCGACGAGGGAAGCGGCTATAGGACGAGGAAGTGACCGCGACAGCGAATTTCCAGACGCCACCAGATAAGCAAATTGTTATTTATGCCATGAGACCACCCAAACTTGTTTGTCCTTTTCTTATATTACTATAGATGAATAATTTATATCTAACTCACTAACTAGTTTGCCCCTCCAGGGAATTAACATTATAAATTAAACAGAAAATATAAGTGTCTCACAATTTTCAGCCCCCCTTTTCCACACATATAATTTAATCATAAAATTACACTCGGGACACCTGCAGTATAGCACGAGCAGGTCCCGATGTAACAATTATTATTTTAATCTATTAATTTTATCTTAATTTTTTTTTATTTATAACGTTGTATATAGTTAGGGATGTCTTTTGTATGAGACTATACCCACCATAATCAATCGTTACAAAAAAAAATGTACCTCTTACATTAACCATGTCCCACCAGGCCGATCTGGTATTAAATAAATAATTATTTACATTTAAATTACAAAACAGAAGATGAATATATAAAGAAATTTTACCACTACAATTTTAGTCTTAAAAGAAAAAATAAAGGGAATTATACAGCGAAAATGCTCTCTACAATTTAGATGTTTGCTAAACCACGTACAGAGCTTTATAATGGCAGCACGTCTATCTGATATACCTTCTGTTTGTCTAGGTGTGATCATTCAAGATAAGCTAAGCCAATATAATCTGAAGTTCTTGTACATAATGGTAGAGGATGGTGTGAGCAACTGCCAATGGGCCCCGAAGCATCCAGGGACCGCTCGGTCCTTGAAAAATATACTTAAAGAAGTTTTATTTTTCTATTTTTGCTTATTCAAAAAGTCCCCGCCATTAAAATGCTCAAACATCGATCGAAAACACTCCTTAGATATTAGCTACTAATTCTGTAAATTTCATTCTATACCAATATATTTTTTTGTAGGGAGGCTTGTGATAGCCATTCAGGACCAAATTTTGGAAAATGGTAAAAAAATTGCTAACTCATGCGAGATATCTGCAGAGTTTTTCTACTCTTTTGGTATCAGACTTCATTGGCCTTTTATATTAAATATACGACTTAATAGTACAAGAGCCCAAGAGGAGAATAAAGGCAGTTATTTTACTCAAACTTTTGATTACTTTAGTAAAAACTATTTATAATTACTTGTCAAAATTAATGATTCTGCCTAATAAACGGAGGAGAAATAAGATATTGCGTTAAAAAAAAGTTAAAAAAAAATTCATTTGGAGCTCTCGTTAAAATTACCAACAACACTAGAAAACCGAAATTTGCTAAAATATGGGCCTTAATAGAGCTATTTAAGTTCAATATTTCTCAAGATATACCATTTTAAAAAGCAACATTTCATAATAGTGTTGTACGGAAGGATCAGTAGTTAGTGAATTTATTTTGGGAAATCTATAAAACCACTTGACGTACAGATGTCTATTAGCACTCAAATTAAAATTAGTTTAATAAACTATAATGTAGCTTATGAAGTTTATATTCATAGGAGTAGTAGTTTTCATGATATTTGCTAAAATTAATTGATTTATAGTTGGACAAATTTTTCTGAGCCAAATTTATATTCATATGCGAATATAATAAAAAATCATAGGGATAGTAGCCTACGAAGTTACGTATCATAACCTACTTTATAGTAAGTTAAATTTTCTTTTTTTTTTTAAGTACTGGCAGACATATCTACGTCTTATGGTTCTAGAAATATATTTCCTCAAAAACCAAACATTTTATTCGAACAACTAGAAATTAACATTTTGTGAATTTATTTTGTCAAATATTATAAAAACTACTATTCATACAAACATAAACTGCTTTATTTAACTAGCTTTAATTTGAGTGGTGGCAGACATCTGTACGTAATAAAGCTTTTCATAAATCAAATTTATTGTCCGAACAACTATAAATAAATTTATTTTAGAAAATATTATGAAAACTATTATTCCTACGAAGATAAAGGTCTTAAGCTACTTTATACTACATTAAACTAGATTTGATCAGAGTGTTATAGACATCTATACGTCTCATTGTCCCTGAGTTATAGATTTCTCAAAATAAATTCACTGAGAACTAATTTTTCAATAAATTTTTATGAATAGTTGCTTTTTAAAAAGCTGTATCTCGAGAACCATTGAACGTAAATAGCTCTATTAGGGCTAATATTTCAGCAAATTTACTCTACTTTAAATATTGTTCTCTTTGATTTTCTGGTGGTGTTGGTAGTTTTCAAGATATAGAGTTCAGAATGAAAAATTATTTTTTTTTTAACGTTTTGAAACAGCCGTTGTTTATTCCCACTACCTATACTTGGCAGGCTCATTTATTTTGTCTAGTAATTATACATATTTTTCATAAAAGGTATCAAAAATTGGAGTGAATTAACTACCTTTTTTCGCTTCTTGGGCTCTTGTATTACAAATGATCAAAAGTTCTACAATTCTATGTTGCGGCAGATTATATGAAAGAAAATTAGTAGTAAGTTTAATTTTTTTTTTTTAAATAATATAAATATTTTTTTTTAATAAATAAAGAATTTCAATCCCGTTCTTAACTAATAATGATGTCAAAATATGAAATCTATTTTTTTTTAAAGAGTTACAAGGTATTACGTTTTTC
>NW_027112484.1:0-1683 GCF_000696795.3 Halyomorpha halys
TGAAATTTTAATAACTATATTCAATGCAATGCTTTAAATTTCAAAAATATAACTGTTCTGTATGAAAATTGAAAAGATTGTCGAACATCAGAATTTGTGTTTTCAATTTTTTTTTTTTTTTTATTAGACCCTAATATATTTACATTTTAAGCAGTATTAATTTGTCAAATATTAATTTGAAAGCATAATAGACCTGACATATTGACTTTTTTAAAAAAGCCAGTTAAAAAACAATTAAGACATCCTAAGGTTTTTATTTGAACCTAAAATACTTTTAGCTTTGACTTAATTTTAGATAAAATATACCAACTGATACAAAATTGTCTCAACTAATTTGAATTCAAGATATAAGAAAAATTGATTTCCTTATAACTGTGTAAATATATTTGAGTGTCTTTTTATTGTCTTCAAATCTATCAAATGAATACTATATTGTTTTTTAAGATTTAGAAACTAGTTAACAATTATTTTAAACATAAAGAGACAGTAAAGTGATAATTAAAAAGAAAAAACTTTCATTCGTTTTATATTTTTGGCCGATGACAGGCACTGAAGGAGCAGATCTAGTCAGTAGTTTTTATACATTCATACGAACATGACGTGTATCAATTTAGCCAGATATAATTGTTTTAATTTAAAAGTTAATGCAAGTGTTTTTTACTGATTATAAAAATCAATAAATATCAAAATTTATAATTTAGACAATAAAAATAAAGAATGAACTGTTTAATATGTGATCAAGATCAAGTAAACGCAACCACGTTCAAACTAAAGTATTTAAATCTAATTCAAGTGAAGTTGTTAAGTTGAAAATAATTATGATAATTATAATTTTAATAAAAGTAAAATAAACAAATTAATACCTTTCCATACTTAAAGGAGAAAAAATTTTTGGTTGTGATTCTTGAAGACTGTATCGGAGGAAGAATAGAAAATGCTTTGGCTTCTCTTATACACTCTTCGGTATGAAGACGTCCTGTACACCTGTGTCAATTAATGTCGAAATAATTAAAAATATGTATATTATGTATTCAATACAACTGAATAATTAATTTTAAAAAGATATTAAGTCTAATATTTTGAATTCTAAGGATGGATGGAGGGGCTGAAGAATTAAACAAATTTGTATCAGAATTTTATAATAGAAAATATAGGAATTTTAAGCATTCAAGTGGAAGTATTCGGATAGTTTTTCTGGAGTGCAAAAAACTATTCTTGGCACCTATTCCCTTTCTAAAATAAACATTTAAAAAATAATACTGAAGTCTAATAACTTTAAAATTATGAGTATCTTTTACAATTTATTTTGTAAAATATTTTTATTGTGTAGTATTACATTCTATCATATACTTCAGACATTAGTGATAGAGCTAAGAGAACACATTCACATTTTCTCAGAGATTTATAAATTAAATGATAAGGATTTAAGGAAGGTCGTTATGTAGAATAATGTCAGTTACATATTAAAGAGCATTGACTATTGTTTGAAGAACTTTGAATGGAACAAGTTTGATGTAAAGAGTTTTTAGCTATCCTCCTACAGTTCATAAGTACAGATAGGATTTATTATTGTCTTGTAAAGTAACAGTTGTCTATTGAAAGCAGTGCTTTTCTATTTAGTAATTTGTATAATTGTCCTTATCATCCATTATGTCCTTGTCTTTTAAGTTTGTGGATTCCAAG
>NW_027112484.1:3872-5070 GCF_000696795.3 Halyomorpha halys
GCGTTTATTTTAATAAGACAAACCTACTGGTTCAGAGGGCATGAAGACTTCATGGGTCCATACATTGCCATTAAGATCATTGCCAAGAAATGAATCATGAAATAGTCTTTCACCTTGGCATACTGTTCTTCCTTGAACCAGTGTATGTGATCTGATGCAAGATTTTGTCGGAGTAGTGTATCGATTTTTTGAAGTTGTTGCCCGTGGAGTAGGCGTCACTGTTGGGCGCCTTGTTGTTGTACGGATGGTAGTTGTAGGTTTTGGATTATTAAGAGTCAGAACTGGAACTGCTTGAGATGCTCCTCCAGCCAACACAACAGCTGTGGGTTGTTGGTTTCCGTCGATTCCAGGTCTTGCAACTACAATGTTCGGACCTTGTACTACACCTACAAAAGAAAAATCATATAGAAAGATTCTTTTAATTTTTCACAATAGACAATATGTTACATTTATTACAATAATTCTTCAACTATGAGGAGAAGATGGTTGGGAGTGCGGTCAACAAAGAAACAAAAATTATTTATTTGTTTTGAAGTTTCAACCTGAATTTCAGGCCTTCATCAGGGCTGAAAAAACAGAACGTGGTAACAACCTTAATTCAGAGAAACATAAAAATAAAAATAATAACAAAATTGGAAATATACATAAATAAATAAATTGTGTGCATGCACATGTTTTTAAACATATTGATGTCTTGTATATTTCAAAGTTTGTTTGTAATTTTTTTTTAATACTTATATTTTTTTTATGCCCCTCTTTTTTTAGTCTTAAATAAAGGCATGAAATTCAGGTCAAAATGGCTCAAATAAATAAGTTTTATTTATTTTTGTATCTTTGCTGAACGTACCCCCGACCATCTTCTCTTCATACCAATTATCTTTCTTTTTCAGCTATATCACTTTCTTTATTTTTCCCTTTTATTTCTGAAAGAATTTTTATCATATAAATTCATAGATCTTGATTTAAAAATACTAATCCATTGGTTTGAATTTCAGATTATTCCTGATTATTCAAACGATGAAAAAGCTGTAACTGTTTTTTAAATTAAAGTTATTTAAACCAAAAATAAGAATAGATTCTCTTGAGATATTTTAGACTAGTCCCAGAGAAAGGTTATGTTATGCATATGTGAATAACGTAATAACAGAAATATAATGATGGAGAAGAAACAATTGAGAAATAAAGATGTAAATTCATT
>NW_027112484.1:9482-9775 GCF_000696795.3 Halyomorpha halys
ACCAGAATATGATTGTCAAAAAAAAAAAAAAAATGTCAGTTTTTATTGAAAACTTTTTATTTTATTCAAAACAAAAATTATCTCTGATTTTCAAAAAGTAACTAAACATGTTCCATGCAATTGTCAAACATTTTTTGCTGTAGAACCTTTGCTGGGCTAAAATAATTTCAGGGCACCGTTGTTTGCCTAAAAAAAATGTTTTGCAGCATAGTTATCCATAAAGTAGTTTGAATACTTAGGAAAAGTAGACAAAAAAGGGCAAGTTAAATCCTCAGACATATATAGGAACTCAA
>NW_027112485.1:0-4858 GCF_000696795.3 Halyomorpha halys
TAAGATAACGGATTAACGTCTATAGAAAAATTAATTTAATTTCTCAACACAAAAAAATTAAAATTGAATGAAGAAACCGATATAGAATTTAATAATCAAATCGTCATTTTAATAATAATTAATTAAATAAGTATTTATCCATTATCACCCAAGTATTCATATTCATATTCATTGTATCACCTTTCTTTAATTTTCTCTTAAACTCATTTTTCAAATCATAAATTTTCATTCAGTAATTTCCAATACTTCATTCCATTTAAATTGCTTTTATTACCAATACACAAAAAGTAAACAAAGAAAAATAACAACCTTCATTAGGTATTTCCATTAATTTTTTTTTAATACTGTTCTCATCAAAGACAACCGAACAAAATAATTTGCGAGTGAAAAGAAATAAGACGTAACAAAAAAAAACAATTTGTTCAGTCATTGAAAAAACAATAGTAGCCAGACTCGTAACCCATTTCCAATGACAGTTTTATTTTCAATTAATGTTTATAATGATTCCTTTTACTTTTAAGTGAACATTACTAAAGGGGGAGAGGCGGTATCATTTGAGACTAAATCAACAGAATAAATTTTGGATCTATTTGTTATAAAACGTTTTCTCACTTTAAACAGATTGTTCATTTTAGAGAGTTTAATATAAATGGTCCTCGGGTTCATTTGTTACAAAAATGAAAAAAGAACTATATAAATACAATTTATACAGATTTTTTTAATATTCTAAATCTTTTGAATAAAAAAAATACAATATCTAATATATATGTATATATATGATTGTGATATTTATTTTCATCGCATTCCATTTAATTAAATTACAATGCTGAAAACATTTAAATAACTCAGCATTAATTATTCATATTCCTTTATTATGATTATTCTATTCTATCTTCCTTTGAATATAAAATAATTATTGGTGAAATATAATACAATATTTTTTAAACCGACCTGTATTTTGGTTATAATTTTTTAAGTTTTTACCTCTGTTGAACAGACCCGCTACCTTGGACTATATCTAGACGAATGTCTAACTTGGAATCCTTAAACAAGACTGAAAGGACAGGAAACTGCAGGTCAATTCCGACTATTACAGCACTTACTGGACAAACGATCTAAACTTCGAATCCATTACAAAAGATTGATCTACTTGACCATAATAAGGGCTATCTGGATATGCGGAGCTGAGCTTTGGACCTCTAGTAAACCTTCCAATTCCTCTAGTAAACCTTCCAATTCCTCTAGTAAACCTTCCTATTCCTCTCGTATCCAATCCTTACAGTCCGAAATCCTTCGAAAAATCCTCAACGCTACTTACTTTCCACGAAGAGACCCTTGTTTCATGTGTAACCTGATTGTAACCAGATTGTCCAGATCCCTCCATTGTAAACTCTCCAACCATCCAAACCAACCAGTTTCTAACCTTGCTTCCTCAACCATTCCTGACGATTCCCTGAGGCGCCTGAAAAGAAGGTGGCCTTGAGACCTTCATCTAATGTAGAAGTGCTACCAATGGGTAGTTTATCTACAAGCCTGTATCTTAGTATTATAATCTTAATATATATATAAACCATCAAATATAACAAACAATATTTATAACGTAATATAACAATTACAAATATAATGTAATATAATATATAATGTAACAAATATAACATCAAATTTCCTAGATGTATTTTTATGTTAAAACAGTTGTAAATGTCACGAAATAAACTATATAAAAAAAGTTTATTTATATTATTACAAATGCCTCTTTTTTCAATAGTTTAATAAAAATGAAGATGAAATGATATATAAAAGCATGAAATAGTTTTCATATGATATTAAGAGGTCCCTAGAGCGAACTTTGCATAGCATCTCATGGCACTTGACACTAGCAGACAGTTCTATTGGGATATTCTGGCATATACAGGGCGTGTCAGCAAGATCTCTGATATTATAGATAAGTAGGTGCCTAATTTCTAAACCATTCCTAATTTTTGAAAATTATTTTGAAAATGAAGTAATAATTATCCATTGAGACGAACTATATGTTAATAAACAATATAGGAATGCAAATTGAAATAGAAGAAACCTAATTTTAATTTTTTTTTTCATCATAAAGTAAAAATTTCATGAAGAGTTTTCTTTTTTGACTTTTTTGAAAAAGATTTAATTTCACGAAACAATAAAAACGATAAATAAATAACGATTATTACAAGAAAACTGTAACAACAATAATAATTATACCTTCAGGACTTGTCGTAACTAAAAATTACAATAAATTTTTAGAAAAATAAAACTAGTCAAATTTATGTGACTAATGTACAAGTGATGAGGATTAAATAGAAACAATTTTAATAATAAAGATACCCTGATAAGGTTCGGTTGTAAGTAATTTAATAATGATGTTGAAAATAATTTAGTTATATTTTATATCAAATAACGATTAATCAGTAACAATAAAAAATTAACAATATTAGAGGATAGAAAGAGATTCTAGGTTTCTCGTACGTCTTCTTTTTCAAATGTTGATATAACTGATGAAGCATTTGAACAACTGTTCCCTATGCAATTTAAACGTACCACAGATTAATTCACGCTAATTTATTAATGTTAATATTACTAGACGATTTTGGCATTATGCAACCAACGTTTAATATAAAACGTGAGTTATATCTTACGATAAGTTCGATATTTAAGAATCTCACTTAGCATTTTCAATTTGAGTTAGAAAAATTATAAGTTCTGGAAAAGTATTTTGAAAATAAAGTTTCTAAATTTTAGTAGTGTTTTGTCTCCATTAATTTTATTTGTAGTTATTAAATTATAAATATACTTTTTATTTTTGAGTAATAGGTTTTTTTTATTGCATAAATTCATAATTTAATAAAAAAAACCGTGGTGTGCAAATACTTTTTTCGGTCATTGAATATTGTAGGTTTCAGTAATTAGCCAATGGATTGATTAGACAGAAAGTAATTTCCACATTGCCGCTCCAATTCAGAGTTGTCAAGCCTCCAATCCGCGGTTCCGACGTGGATAGGACAACCACCAATAGAAGCAGAGGGAAGCTGAAAGATGGGCCAGAAGGAGTGAGACGAATGTGCGGGCGGGGGTGAGGGATGGGGCGTGGAGTTGACTAATACCGCCCTTCCTACAATTCAGCCGCTATGTAAATTCCATTGCTAGGAGGGGCCCCGTTGAATAGTCTCGTCGATAGGGACAACATATCTCCTCTACCCTTACATCTTATTTCTTCCATCAGAGGCAGTTTTCTGGAGATAGGTCAGAAAAACGTCTAAGAAAACCTTATGTAGACAAAGCTATTGGTGAATGGATTTGTCCAGATAAATGAAAAAATCTAGGAAAATTACATAAAAGAGGGGAAGATGGTCGGGGTGTGCGGTCAGCAGAAAACTCAATGAAATTTATTTTCTTAGATAAAACTAATATCAGAACAAGCTTGGTGCTTAACTAATCCTTTTATTTTGACAAATCTTCTATTCTCGCAACAGTCTTCAACCATAAAAAAGGCCTCATAATCTTTTTCTGTTCACAGAAATCTTGAAGCATAAAACCAGTTACAAACATTTGATTAAGATTTTATATCCCTTATCTCAGACACATAGTAAATCAAGGGGATATGTAACTTATATCACCATAACTATTCCAACTTTAATATACTGTCTACCTTAGTTTATACCCATTTTTGAATTAATCTATTTTTCTCTGCCAACCCAGTCGTACTCCATATCTGACCTATTGTCGACACTCATTATTGTTTCATATCTTACTACTTTACTAGTTACCGAAGACAGCCCAGGCTGCTGCAGGACAACCAGTTAAAAATTCTGTAGTTGTCAATTCTATTATTGACATAACTTCCATTTTATTTATTTTCTTCGTCCTTTTATTAAATTAACTATTTTTGTCCATTAGAGGGCAATTGTTTGTTTTGTTAAGTTTAAGAAAGTTGTTATTTTTGTTATTAATTTTACTTTTTTCTCTTACCAAGAATTATTATTTTTATCTATGTATTTCATCATCATTATTATTTTTTTAATTATAACGATGTATCTAGTTGCCAGAGTCTTTTGCACGAGACTATACACCCTCCCATAATCAACTGTTAAAATTTAAAAAATGTAACTTATATCAAACATGTAAATAAAAAAAATATTTCTTTTCTATATTATATTACAATCCGTTCATTTTATAATGCATCAACCATTGTGTGATCCCTCTATTAATTTTATTATTTCATAGTTTATTGTATTATTATTTTTTTCATGTATTTTTTTTTACTCTTATTTAATAATTTTTTCTGTACACTGCATATATATTTTTTTATCTTTTTTATATATTCTTTTATCCTTTTAATTATTTTATACAATTCTTTCATCCTCTTCTAATCCCGGTTTAGTAGAATATAATAGTTAATTATATCACCTTAATAAATTACATTAATAATTATATTTAAAAAAAAAACCTTTTTTGGTTGTTTCATTTACACACAAATTTTCCATTAAAAACCGTTAATTCCCAACCTAGAACACCTACTCCCACCATATCACCATAAACCTTATTCTGAAACCACAAGTATTTAAGTGAGCACCTCTATTATTTATTTTTTATTATCCTGTTTCATTCCTTTATTCGTTCATTCAGCTACCTCCCCCCTCCCACAATTTGTTATTGCGCCAAACATGCACCTCATTTACTTCGCATCTCTCTCTTAAAATTTTACCATATTTTTAATATGGTATAATTTACCAAAATTTTACTACCTCAGGAGGTAATATTTCACTATTCATTTCTCTAGTGGTACATTAACAATTCTATCACAGTGTTTATTATAGAATAATAATTATTATTT
>NW_027112486.1:0-1573 GCF_000696795.3 Halyomorpha halys
CTGCAGGGGATCTTTCGATGTTGAATAATGTGACGTCCATGTCCTTTGTGTTTTGATTTCGGCGGTTTGTCCTAAAAAAAAAGCTTACGTATCCGTCAATATACGTACATTCCTCTCATCACTCAACCCTTTTACGCACTAACACGCTCTGCTACCAAATTGTTGTGGAAATTAGAGAGGGTTTTTATAATTAAAGACAACGAGAGTGTGTTTTCATAAACATACGCCACGACAGACTGTCCTAGAAAAAAGCAGCTTTGTTCTCAGCAGTATCATAGTGTCGCCCTGTATCGTTTTATTTTCTAACCAAAATAATAAAACTTATTGTCTATTATATGTTCCAGTTTTTTTTTTGTTTCTTTTTTTTTAAATGAGGTAGATATATTTCTGTAAAAACAGGGCGTTGCTCCAATGTGATCTATCGATTCTTAGGCAGACCATATTAGAACCCCATTTGTTTTTTGATTTGTTAGAAATCGATTGTTTATTAGCTGTTTTGATGTTCTTCTCTACCAGTTAAGAAAATATGTAAATGGACAGAAGGGCAAGTAAAAAATGGAATGAAAGAGATGAAACAAGGAATCATCCTACAAAGCAACTGTGCTGTTTGGGGTCCTGAGGCATGTATCAAACTCATGTCCACCACAAATTGTGAAGAGTAAGCACATAGATTTATTCACATGATATTATTATTATTATTATTATTATTATTATTATTACACTGAGGGTCGGGAATCCCTTCCTCACTTCGACCCAATTGGATCTTTTGTGAGTTACCCCTCTTTCCACTAGAGATCCCATATGAATCCTATGCTTCTTATGAAGTTCAATAATTCTTTTGTGGCAGCCCGAGTAGTGTATCGCGGTGAGTTAATCAAATAAAAAAAACCCTGGTTGTACGCTTCTTATCGGAAATATTCGGATGCATGCATACAATATATGAAGTGCATAAATTCTAAACCACTTATATCTTCTCTAGGAGTTTATTCCAAACCGGAGATATGCTTTCAAGAATGTTAAACAAATTCACAATTCGGCAGCCTCGATGAAGCCCTAGAAGCCTTCTACAAGTTCTTCAAGTATCCAAACGTGTCGAAGAAGGTTTTCCTCTACAATGGTCTGCCGAAGAGGATGGCGACATCAACCTGCAAGATGAATTTGCAAACCTGGCGGCTTGTGTCGTCTCTGCCGGCTGTCCCAAGACCTTCAAGCTATTGGTTGTGCATGGGAGCCAACTTGGAAGAAGTCTTTGTTGCTTTGGTTTCAGATACTTTATGAGATTTTCTCTGTTTCTCTCATAAAATAATCAAATCACTTTTCTCGTTCAGAAGCTACCTGCAGCATGCACACTGCTTGAGATGATCCGGTGGTTTTACCCTGAACAGAAGACTTCGGAACAAACCTTTTGTAGAGTGATATTCAACCGGGGGAATCCGGAGGTCTAGGGCATTCAGGTGCTATCTTTGAGGACATTGTCCAGGAGGGACATTCGAACACACTTAAATAAGTCCTTTCTACCCAGCGGTATCGAAGCCCTTCCCACCCCGCGAAACCTCAAAAGATATCTTCATTT
>NW_027112487.1:0-1299 GCF_000696795.3 Halyomorpha halys
ATAGAATATAATACAAAATCATATGAAAATTATTTCAATTATGTAACTAAGGCGATTGACTTGTCCGCTTTGACCGTATTTTCGAGAAGTGTTTCGCGTAATCGGTTGACATGACAAATAATACAAGACAAGAATGATTTAATGGAATTTTTGTGTTTAGCGCAAATTGAACACTGATGTCGACGAAAAAGCTCATCAACGTTATCAACACACCCGTGATTTTTCAAAACCGGATTTTCTCCCGGAACTGCCACCGGCATAATTTTTAAATTTCTGCATGATAAATGTTATATAGCTACAACAATTTTTGTATTAATTTTGTTTTATCCAATTGTATTTATTTGGCTTGTTACAGTTATAAATCGTTTATTACTAAAATTATTAATATTTCATTTTTATTTTAATTTATAAGAGTGTAAAATTGTAATTAAATTTTCCACTGTATTGTAAGCATTAACAGTCACGTTCAGTGAAAAAAATCGTTTGCTCGGAATAAAGTAATAGCATCGTTCTTAGTGATATTTTTGTCAGTATTAATGAAACTCTGTATTTTTTACAATATTAATATCTTGTCGCATAGTATGGAAGAGTGGTTTAGTTTTTTAATCCCAAAACGTTTATAATAATTAAAGGAAATAGAAAAATACTTTTAACAATAAACTGGGCTGAACCTGATGTTTTGAAAAATTATAATTCAATGTAATCGATTTTGATGTTTCCAAAAAAATGTATTAAGCTAGTTGCTTAAAATTTATCAATTGAACAATCTCATTTCTTCTTAATCTATTTATATTAATATTAGTAAATTTATATTTTTCGACTTGTAATTTTTAAAACAAACTACTATGAAAAATTATATTATTGTTAATATAAATTTGTTTAGTGCACTTCGGCAAACATAAGAAAAACGAAATTCGTGTTCAAAATAAGATTACTAAAAATTTTATAGTAATATTATTTTGATAAAATAATGAACTGTTTCAAAAATTTTTCCTTTATGTACAGGAAATGTATTTAAGATGAAAATAACTATAGAAAAGGAATAGTATAATAATCTCCAGAAACCGATACAAATAGAAATAATCATTTTTTAAATAAATACATTCCATTTTTATAAGAAAAGGAATATGAAGGTAATTAATTGAAAGAATACTGTGACTATAGCAAAACTATAGAAAAAAAAGTACCAACCTTTTTGATGAGTATAATTATAAAAATTATTTTAAAAATGATTTGATGATGAATTAATTAATTAAGAAACATGGACAAGGAGGATGTAAACCTTTTATATATGAAAAC
>NW_027112487.1:3704-4594 GCF_000696795.3 Halyomorpha halys
TATCAATGGGTAGATTCTCCACATGTTTTTATCATGTCATAATATCACTTACAGCAAATTTACTTGATGTGTATACATGTATACAGTTGTAAATATCAATAAATAAATTATTAAAAAAAAATTTTTTTTTTATATTATAACTTTATGACAAAAAATATCAACAGTTATTGGTTCAGATATTAATTTATCTGAAAGAAAAATGTAATATTTTATAAAATTAAATCAGGAAACTTGATTTTAATGCCAGTTATAATTTGAACTCACGAGTGTAATAAAAAATGCCAACTGGTTGATTTTTGCGAAATTGCGTTTTGCAAACTACATGGATAATTTTTTCAAAACGTTTTATTTTGAAACAAAAAAACGCAAGATGTGGCGTTCCTGTAACCACTATTTGAAATAGATAGAACCTTGTGTATCTGTTGCGAAATAAAAAAAAAAATTATCGTTATTGCTTATAAAATACAACGAAAATAAATTTTGGTTGGTTCATTATTGTTCATGTGCGGGTTCAATTTATATTTAGCATCCATGATAAAAAAAATAAACTAATTTTATAACCAAAAACATACTAGTTATAGAATCCTAATTATTAATATAAAAGAGACAACAATTTCGCATTAGTGTGAATTTAATGCTCACTAATTCAAGACTCATTTTCTGGCGATCCCTGTATGGAAATCTTAACGTTGCCAATCCGGTTAGAAAAGGGTGACAACCTCTTAATAGCCATGGGGATGGTACAAGAGTCCATAATAGGCTTCAGTACTTGCCTTTAGCTACCTCCGATTAATATAATAAAATATTTATATAAGCTTTTGCTATTCTCACTTCAAAGTTATATTATTCTCAAGGCGTTTTATTCCCTTGTTGGTAACTTTATTTAAATA
>NW_027112488.1:0-850 GCF_000696795.3 Halyomorpha halys
ATACAACCTGCCTAAAATAAGTGAAAAGTAGAAGTGTAAAAGGCTACTGATTATATTTTTGAAAAACTCCAAAACACAAGACAAAAGAAAAAAAACCACAAACTATGAGTGAGTAACCAAACACGACAACAAATAAAACGGTGACAAGCTCAGATGGTCTGTTTCGTGACGACATTCTCAATTTAACAGACTCTCAGCCATGTTATATATTATATCGTTTTAAATGGATAAAAGAAGGAAATATTTCTCCATTTAACATGAGTGTTTCCATTTAACATGCTGTCACATGTTAAACTGAAGATCATGAATACCCCTACTATAGCAACTTTTCTCTTTAAGATGCATTATTGGCAGTTATTTATTCAATAAATCCATAATGAAATTTCAATAATGTTTAGGGCATTATTAATAGTTTTACCTCATTAATATACCTTCAAGTAGATCACTGTCACCAAGTTATGCTCAAGAAATAGAGTAGTAAACTGAAGAGATCATGTTGTGCCTTTGTCAGAGGAGATTAAACATTATTGAGGCAGAACATCATTTAGATAAAATATAAACAAATTAATTAATTAAAATTATAACATAGCATAACATAGGAATTATTTTATGTCATACCTAATCAAAATATATAAGAAATTCTTAATAACGGTGAAGCAAAGCAACATCACGACAACTATATCATACACATAACAAATATAATAGTAGAAAATTGGATACAAAATTTAAAAATGGAATATCGATATTTTATTTTCATAATTTCATACTTATTACGATATTTTTTATTGTTGTAATACCGATATGGAGTATGAGCAACAATATTCCGATATAATTTTATCGAAATATCGAT
>NW_027112488.1:3177-3720 GCF_000696795.3 Halyomorpha halys
ATATTAAAAATATAATATTGAAAAATTATTTTTTAGCTTTTCATAAAATGTTATAGTTTCTTTTTATAAAATATCGTTATTTCTATAAAACGAAATATGAATTATCAATATCGATAATAATAACAATGTAAAATCTCGAAAGGAACATGAATTTATCAATTTAAATTATCAAAAAACTATTTTTATGCTTTTTTTTTAAATGTTATAGTTTTCTTTAATCTTTTTAAACAAAATATCGATATTTCGATAAAATTATATTGGAATCTTGTTGCAAATATTCGGTATAGTTATATTTTACAACAATGTAATTATCAAAATAAAGTATTGATATTCCATTTTTAAATTTGGTATTCTTCTTAAAAAAAATATCGATATTTCGATAAAATAATATCGAAATATTGTTACTAATATTCGATATCGATATCAAAATGAAATATTGAAATACCTTTTTTAAGCTTTTATTAAAATGTTTTATTTTTATTTTTTTTATAAACTATTGATATTTCTATTAAACAAAATATCTAAATATGGTTTCTAATATCC
>NW_027112489.1:0-3986 GCF_000696795.3 Halyomorpha halys
AATATAATATAGTTAATATATTAATCACATAATTTAGTAGATTAGCACGCAATCAGTCTGAGGATAAAATATAAATACTAACATAAGTTGTTAATAAAATTGTAAATACTAACATAAGTTGTTAGTAAAATTGAAAATACTAACATAAGTTGTTAGTAAAATTGTAAATACTAACATAAGTTGTTAGTAAAATTGTAAATACTAACATCAGTAATGGTGGAATATAAGTAGAATATGTTCCATTCGCAAACGCGCTTATCCATAGAGCACCTGCATAATTCATATATTTGTATAGCACCAACGTTAACAATATCTTCTTATGATTTCAATAGATTTCGAAGATATGTCTGAAGTATACATTTAAAACACCGTTAAAAAAAATGTTATTGGGTTATTTTGACCTATTGTTGACCCATAAGACACGGACAGGGCGCAATAGCTGCTAGACATAGAAGACTGCACCTGAACTCCAGCTGGAACTATTAATCTGAACCCGAACGGTGACTGAGGTTCCGGGAGCAGATGCTAGACAAGGTGTCCCCGACCAGCTGCCTCCTTCACGTGCCCTACCGCTCAATCTGTAGCACTCTATGGCCACCTTGTACTCTCTTAGCCGGTAAATAGTTTATAGGGGTCGTCTCAGGATGTGGCTCGATTTCCTTGGAGGGGTCGCCAAGGTGAAGGAAATCGTCGAGGAGGGTATTGAATAAAATTCTGCAGCGAATGATGAATTAAGTGATTAACATAAGTCATCTCATTTTTCTCCAGAAGGGTCTGTTACCAATGCCATAATCTGTAATGGTGTGTCAGAACTTTTTCCAATAATCCCAATAGAAGAGTACTTCCTAGATCATACAGAAAAGTAGAACTGAAGCATATCCCATGATTGATAAAGAAAAGCTTGATACTGAACTAAGATTATTATGTCGCAAATCTTAAATTAATCGATATGCTATATTAACAGAGAACTACTGAAATTCAACCTGTAAAATAGCCTAGATGAAGATCTTAGTGAAATAACGAAACTGATATTCCTGACAATTTCCTGGCATCAGAGGCAGAGCGCTGATTTTAAAGAATAAGAACTCATATAGGCTGAGTATACCTCAGTAGGGTATCAAGTCTTCCGATTCTATTCGCGATTATTAGAACAAAAAATTAAAATGAAACTCGATGTAGAAGTAGCGACAGGCATTGGAATCGTGTATCGAAATAATGAGTTGGTTCCTTTGTAGGAATCATATTCTGAAGTAATCCACACAAAGAAATCACAATTCGCTAGAGTCGATCGAATCTTTATTTAGTTTAGTCGAAGAAGTAGTATCATGTTGTTTTGTTATAAAAAGTGCTACTTTGCTGTAAGTCATTTGATTTCTGCTTTAATTAATTTTTTATGAAAAAAAATAAATAATATACCCTTTAAGCAAAGTAGTAATCTATGATTAATATCTATTTGGGAATATTTTTTTTTTTCATGTTTACTGAAATTTACTATTAATGCTATGTATTTTTGAATATAGTTGAAGATTAAAAAAGTTGTTTTATTTTATTTTTTATTGTATACGATAAAATTGAACAATTTTGGAGTATTTATTTTAGTTTTGGGCAGTTGGCGAATAGTTTCAGTATTTTATTTTTTTTTTAATTTCAAAATTTATTTTTAATATTATTTTTTGTATTAGTTTAATTTATTGTTGTGTTGTAAAAAAAGAAGGTTTTAGTCTAAAATCGTATGGTATAAAAATATTTGTTGTTTTTTAATCAAAGTACTTAAAAAAAAAAAATAAAAAGAGAAATAAGGTGAAACAAATCATTCCACGGTGAAACTTTTAAAAGGAGTGAATTGTTTAGAATCTGTCCAATTAAATGAAGCGAACGTTTTTCTATTTATAATCTAATCCTAGCTGCAGAATATCGATATCATTTTAAATTACATTACTTTAAGGAGGCTATTTTGATATTTGAAATAATAATAAAGCCTAACGAGCCAGCGGCTCTTCCTCCCTCCATTGAACACCGACAATACAGTGGTGTAGCGTGGGTGACAGCCGCCCGTGGCGAAGGAAAATTTGGTCTCCCCTTATCTAGGTATTTCAATTTAATAGACCATAATATACAGTAATTCTAAAGAAATATTTGGCAAGAACAATAATATTTATCATGTATTGTGCAGGTTACAAATAACGAAGTAATGAAATAAAATGGTTCAAATTCTTACAAGATATTAATATTATTTATTTTGGAATTTTGCCACCCTATAAACTACTGCCCGAGGAAGGTTGCTTCCTCCCCCCACCCTCTACTACGCTACACCACTGCGACAATAGCTTAAGCTACAAGATATGCATAAGCGATCTCCCTTCCATGTCTCAGCATACCCTTTGGACATTACCCATTGATTCGGCATTTGTCACCTCTTAAGTGAATCGTTCTCTACCCACCTCAGCATTTTTCAGCGTCAATTTTAATTTAGAAATGTGATGCTATTATTTCAATTAAATTTACGGAGATAATATGTAATACATAAATACATACATATTAGGGAATTTAAAAATCAGTTCCCAAATTATCATATATTATAAATCATAAGCTATCATCCAAAGATCATACCAAAACTACGTTTAACTCATTTCAACATATCTTCATACATGCTGTTTATTGAATAAGATGTTTAAATTATTCTGAAAAGAATATTTGTAGGAACCCTTATAAGACCACCAGAAATTTTATATTTTTGAGTCACAAATAGAACTAAAATCCATATTGTTTTATTTTTAATCTAACTGCCTATGTTCACAAGTCATATAAGGACACATATAGAAAATAAAACATAAAAATGAAAATAATTATTCCAAGATTTTAGTAAAAAAAATATTATTTAATAATCAGTATAATAATCACTAAATATGATAAATGATCGGTTAATTGTTTAAGATTTAAAATAAATTAACCTGTCTGAAAAACTTCTGTAAGGTGTTCATTGTGTTTCAAGCGCAAAAGTGAACCGTGTCTGATACAGTTACATTGCATTAGTTAAGCACGGGTCAAAACTCATTCTAAGGTTAGCACCATGGTATACTCACGTTATTTCGTTTTTTCGAATACCTAACCTGAAAACACTGTGATATATAATTACTACTCAAAGAAAAAGGATATGATAAAGGTCTTACTCATTTGTATTATCCCAGTAGTGGTCAAAGTTTAATACTTTGATTCGAGGTACTTTAATACTTCAGTACTTTAATACCTGGTATTATCCAGAGTTAAGATTATCTTAAATTATTTGTCATTTTACCTCCAAACACAGTCTATTTTCGTTAGAGCTCGTACATTACTTATTGAACAAAATGTCATTAACTTTATTACGTAACTTACTACGGTATTATCACCAATAAATATTTTTAAATTAAATTTTTACAGAATTACTTGATAATTTCAACTGACAAGCTACAAATAGACACTTATCACTATCTGCCCTCCGATTGAGCGAACGGCTAAGCCGATTTTTATTTCGGATAGCTCAAATTATTCAACTAGATACCTAATATTTGAATATTTTGATACAAGTCGAACTCAAGAACCTGAATATGATCGTATCAAATGTGTTATCCGTATTTGCTTATATGACATTATTTTCAGCTAAAGACTTTAGCTCAATTTGAGCTAAAAATATTGAAAAAATACAGTATTAAATGTGTTCAATCTGACCATTTCGTAATATGTAAGGTTTTTTGTGTGAACGGCTCAACTGAATTCCAATTTAGTTAAAAAAACTATATAATAATAATTTATGCTACCGTATCTTAAATTATTCATTCGGTTTCCATAAAAAATTCATAGCCCGCCTAAAATATCCGACTATATTGGATCTAGCTATGAGGTCTCAACGAGTTCAATTCAAGGTTAATATAAGTTTCAGGGTAACTAAATTTTTTTTTTCAACAAGCATTTTATTTATTGATAATACTTAATAATAATACACAATG
>NW_027112490.1:0-5499 GCF_000696795.3 Halyomorpha halys
AGGTTTTTAACTTATAATTAATGAATGACCTGGGCAGAATAGCCTGCAAAAGTAATTCTAAATTTAATGTGAGGAAGAATTTATAATTGAAGATGTCCTTGAGGATGGATAAAATGGCCGAAACGTTGGACTGTTGAAATAAAAACTGTTGAGACAAAAAAGGATACAAGTTTTGATTTATTTAATAAATAATTACCTTGTCTCAAGAAATTGAAATAATATAATTAAATTATTATTATTTAGGCTTACTCAACGTTCTGGTTATTTTCCCTTTACTGTTGCCCCATACAGTATCATACAATATAATTCTTGCAGTACAATTTCACATTATTCATCTTACCAACCACTGTACTTTTTTTTTAGCTATAAATTTCAGAATGTCTCTGGCTTTCTGATTATTCCCCGATTTTAAAGGAATAATGAAGTTTTGACTTTTCCTGTCTGTAGATACCTTTCATATACCTGTGCAGCTGTAGAATAGTCCAAACCTAATTCCTGATTTGACTATCTTTCATTTATTACTTAACCATTGAAGTATTTTTTTCATCACCAAACCACAAATGGTAATGCAGAGAACTTCCTATTTTCTTATTGGTAACTTCTCTCTTTCTCAAAAAGGTTGATTTTGTTCAACCGTGATGAGGCTCTTTAGCACTTGATTACCATTTTTTTTATTTTAGATAATAATAGTTTTCAATAATTCCAGGATTTTACTATAGGAATGTATCTTATTGGACACATTTGCACCCTAAGAGCAGTGGTTCCCAACCAGGGCAGAATTTTCTCACCTTCTTCCAGGGGTTCTGTGAAATAATTTAGGAATAGGTTATTCCATGTCAACTCAACACAGTTTTGAACCTTGTACTCTCATATTTTCTACAATTTTACACTGGCTTTGTGTAGGTATCCAAGCCTTTCTTAGCTTTTGCTGAAAATACAGCATTTGATTTCATTAGTATCAAACGATAATGCCTGGCCCTTGACCTACTTCTGAAATTTCCCTACTAGCACCATAAGGGTTCCGCTGCCAACAAAATGTTGGGAACCATTGCCTTAGAGTTTAATTAGCAAGTCTTCTTAATATATTTCTTAATATCAAGAATTGAAAACTTGTGTATTACATGATCTATCCTCAAAATGAACCTAAGGGTAACTCAAGCAGAAGTTAATTTCCTGCAGTTGGGTTTGGATCAAACTGTAATAAGAGCCCACATCTGATATCACTATGACAAAAGTGATTAATCAATAGTTAAGTTTTAAGGATTAAACAATATAAGAAACATTACAAACAACAAAATTTTAAGAAGCCAAATGAGTTCAACAAATTTAATAAGACACAAATGGTGTATAATAATACAACTATGAAAGATAAAACCTACTTTGAGAAGAAGTTCTTTTGTATAAAGATGATGCACCCTAAAATGTCGATCCAAACTAACAGATGCTATATAAGGTTCCTCTTCAGAACATGCAATAGCTTTAATTCCACCAACAAATCCCTTATACTTGTTCATCACAAGACCTCGACTGCGTAGATCTACAAGATTCATCTGGCCACTGCCACTTCCAACTATCACGTGACTAAAATAAAATTAAAATTAATAATATAATTTAAATACTTAATCAAATAATATTAATATTAATTACACTGTTAAATAGTACTGTCATATTAACATTTCTTATCACACAGGTTGTAATAAGCCTTAACCAAGACAAAACTTCAGGAACCAATTTCACATTCAATATACAACAAAAAGTTACTAAAATTTTTAAACTCTTAATTTTGATTAATTTATTATGTAATTTTTTCTCATTAACATGGTTATAACTCAAACTAATCAATAAGTTTAACCTACCCATTTGAAAAAGCATGACTGTAGTATTTATTAAATGTGTTCATGTATGATCCTAAATTAAAGTAAATGATAAAATTAGGAATTTGCTAAATTCACAAATGATGATCATATTTCTGTCGATTTGTTTATCATTTGGTTTAATAATGAGTATAATAAAAATTTTTTTTTAAAAATGTGTGATGATTTCACTGGAAGACAGGCTTTGTACAATAGCTCTCAGTCAGACAATCAGGAAAGTGAAAAGCGTTTTGAGCAGTAATAGGACACAAATTTAACAGTGAGTGACTAAATGTACTCAATCAATGACTGAAGAGAAGTTTATGAAAATTATCAAAAAATATATCAAAGGCATTGTTTTTATAATTTCAAAAGATGAGAGGTGAGAGAAATATCTTATTTGAAATAATTTTACTAGCCAAAGCTCAAATGGTTTTTCATTGTTTTAAAGAAAAAGAACATTTTACTATGAGCTAAGGTTGGTTAGACTAAAAACTAAAGATTTAAACAACCGATTCAAGTGCATTTGATTCATCTGAAAGAAGACTTGATGAGATAATTTAATGTGACAATATTTGTAATTTGATTCTATTTTCTCGATACTAATTACTTTTTATCAGTATTATCAAAAGTTGGTATGATGAGGTACTTTTGATCCATTTTAACTCAATTAATCAAAAATCTACAGCAAATAAATTTCCTACAGTTAAAGTCATTTTTATTACTTACTATATGATTTTATTTTGAGTTTTATCTAATTAAAATATTGAAAAATAAACTTTTTATTTCAGACACACTGGATTCTAACCAGGATTTTTATTGTCTAAAAAATGTTTTTTAATCAATGCAACATAATATTTTGTGGTTTTGAAAATACGGATTCTTCATACTGAAAGCCATCTAACAAAATGTCATCAATAAACAAATACATTAATTGATGGAGATTCAATGAGAAAAAAAAATTAAAAATAGAATGGATAGATAATAAGCTGGATAGTACGTATAGTCCTTGGAGTAATACTATTGATAACTATAAAATAGGTACATTATAATAAAAGAAAAGTTCAAACTAGGGAAATTAAGAGTCAGGTAAGATAATTAAAAACAAAGTTATTAACTAAAACCTATTAAGTATAAGATTTTTCAATACTTCACATAAACATTTAAAGGAATTGATATACTGACTGTTCTTTACTGGAACATGAAATACAAGTCAGGGCCTGTTCAGGTACTTGGACACTTACAACAGGTCTTCTTGTGCAAGTGGATGGATCATACAACCTTACCTACAGAAGAAAAATTTATATATTATTTGTTAAAAATTCAACAAAAATAATTCTCATTATAATTATATTTAAGAAACAATAAGAGCTGTAACACTTAGTCTTGTTAAAAAAATTTTTCATTTTCATTTGTTTAAGTGTTGATAAGTCATGTGTATTTATCAAAGTTAGTAACACTGGTATAGTGAGTCTCCCCTCCAGACCATATCAAACCTTACCAGGAACAAATCAAGAGGCAGTCCAGAAATTGGTAACACCCAACCACTCAGGGATTGGATAAGTGCTTAGAATACTTAAAATGCTTCCCCCCCCCCCATTCTCTGACTCCTAAGTTACAAATACAGGAGGTTACCCGTTTATTTATGTTATCCTTTATCTTTGACTGGGATCATTTCTTATTGATTTTTGTTATACTTTATGGACAAATTTATTGAAAACTCTGTCCTGACTTTCTATTTAAGAATCTATTATCTTCCAAAAAGCCATTTTTGAGATTTGATAATCGTTGGAATTCAGAAAAAAAAACTGTTTTTTTTTTTTAGTTTTAAATTAGTTGTAAAACAACTTTCTTTACTTTAATGTTTTAAAATGCAGTATATTTGGTCCAAGAATGGGATTAACTTATGCAGTAATTTATGGCTTTTCATAACAGAGGAAACATGGATGGGACACTTCTCAGCCTGTTTTAATGAATTTAAATACATTCATAATTATGTTTTTGGTTTGAGAGTGGATAGTTTTCCCTCTTATCTTAAATATTTTGCAATTTTAATGAAAAATAGTTCTGAAAAAACTGATACGAGATGAAAAATTTCTATTTGTAAAGTTGCAGAAGTAGGTCAAGGAAAGGAGAGGAAAGGAAAGGGAGTCCAGTCAAATGAGTAGGTATGTCCAACAACCACTTCTCACTACCCAAAACTGTCGGGAGTAAAGGCAGTACTGGATTTTAGAGGGAATAAAAAGTACTATGCATGCTCCGTACAGTCAGCAGTGGTTGATGAAACAGAACTAGTGGAGAGAAGAGTGGGGGAGGAAGGGAATGTTTGCAACTGTGCATCTTTCCCATCCCTTTACCCACAAGCAATCTCATCTTATTGTTAGATGTACGATACTTATTGCTTTACACTTGGAACACAAGTGTATAAGTACTTTTAAATACTCAATTGAATTAACATTTATTCGTAACTTTTCAATATATGGAAAACCGTATGCATTACAAACTGAACACCATTTTAACTCAATGTGGATAAAGCAAAGTATACTTAAAATTATCTCATCTAACAAGCTCTGATAAACATCACTAGGACGAACCTTAAACATTTCATGTAATTTGTTTTTCTTTTTTAATTGTTACATTAGAAAATTAAATTTTTTTCCCCATTATTTCTGTTTATTTTACCTTTCTTTTATTAATCATTACATATTGATTTATTTCATAGTCAGCCAAAATGTGTAATATCATTTTGATACAGTTATTATCCTTTATGCGCAGAACCTGTTTGCATAAATGATTACAGAACACTCTTACAGTTTCTGTTTCAGTTACTGTTTGTGGGAAAAAATAGAAAAGTGAAATAACAATAAATACGACATAAGGATATTGAATACTTAGAGACATGTGAATGTACATACTAATAACAGATGTAATGAGATTGCATAGATGTATCTCCTGTTTCAATTTTGAGTCTGTAACTAATATTTTTATTATGTTAGATACATTTCTCTGAAACTTTAATATAAACATTTGTAGACAAACGTCCTTGTGACATTAAGTAGTTACCCTTCCAATATATAGTTACATCTATTAAAGGAAAATATTTTTAAAATGTAGTTATATTGTCTCTAATTTATATTTATATTATAGTGTCTCTAAGCCCTCAATATGCTACCAGTAACAACAAAAAAACTTTCTAACTACATTTTCCTCAGTATATACTCGTATTATTAGTAATGATATTTATCATTTCAATTTTATTTAGTTATTCCTAAATAAGAAAATTATTATAAGTATTACTATTATATTTCTGTATCTTTCTCTTATTATTTTTCATTTTTCATCATATCTTTGTAACTATTTCCTTTATACGCGATGTATTTGAAATAGAAATATAGCCGTTAAACGGCTGGCCACCTCCTCCCCACTTCTGCTTCATTGTCGCCTTCTGTTCAACCTTTCGCTTTGAACAGGTAGGTTGGCTCTGATTTGTTCTTTGCTCATTTTATATCATTATTATTATTTTTATTTATATTTATTCTTTCAAAACATTTATTTAATCTCTACTTTCTTCTTTTTTTTTTTTTCTTTTTCCTGTATTATTTTTGTTTTATGTACATCTCCTGTACTTTTTTAACTGTATATTTTA
>NW_027112491.1:0-4048 GCF_000696795.3 Halyomorpha halys
TTTTTTTTTTCTTTTCTTAAATTGGTCTAAATATCGGAAGATTGCTGATTAACCTGTATATGAATAAACGGAATATGGTCCGGGTGCGGTCAAATGAAACTCAAATAGTAATAACTATTTTTATTCAAGCCAACGTTTTGTCCCACGTTGCAGGGCTTCGTGAGGACTGTTTTGACAGTAGTCAAAGAAAGTGGTCTAAATATCATTTGCATGTTAGAATGTCTGCATTGGAATTTGATCCATTTTGGCGGGACAAAGAAAGCAAGTGTTTTTGGCTGGTCGATCTACTAATCTTACTGGGACCAGAAGAAAGACCCCTTACTTTCTTTTCAAAATTTGTTGCTACCATTCCATCATTGATCCGAAACTCCTTCGCTTAACTTTAGCTCCTGCTTGTTGATTGTTAATTGGCAGGCGATGAACATAAATAGCGAACCAATTTGCTTCTGGAGTAGATTTTGCATCTCCTGTCACGATTTTGAATCCCTGGTTTCGGGCTATATTAGTGAGATATGATATAATTTTGTAATCATTCCTTTTTTTCGTTATATGCATAATTTGTCTTGGAAGAATCAACTATCTCTATTTGGTTAATATGTGACGCATTTATGTGAGTAAGTAATTATGTTTTTCTGTCCTGATGGTGCTAGGAATGGGTAAACATTTACTGATTTGTTATCAGCAATAATTTTTGGATCTTTTTATTGCTTATTAAACGTACGATATGGAATATTCTGATGAATTTTCAGTATTTTTTTATTTGGTTTCTTTACTTAATCTATGCAATATGGTAAATATGGAAACGGTAGATCTATCTTCTTGTTTACAAGCAAATTGAAAATTATTAGTCATGGTAAGTACAATAACAACGTAAAACAGTTAAGTGGGCAAAGAGCAAAACGTTACGGGTTCAGTGTCAATAAATAAAGTTGAAGTGTTGGTTATTTGCCCGGAGGATCTCTCACTGTAAACCGACCCGTTGGAGTTTGGACTTGATGAATAGTGTTTACAGGGGTCCTTTTAGTCTTTGTCACGGGGATTAATGTCTTTCTTGTTTCGTGTTTTTCTCTGCCTTCGATTGGACTCCGAAGCCCACGAAGATATATTATTATAAAGAACATACTTTAAATTGCCTTATATTATTGTAATTTCAGAAGTGAAGGGTTGTTGACAGTATAGAATTTTATGATTATATATTGCTTGACTTCCAATCAAAATCTCCCTAGGACAAAACATTGAGTTTCATTTTTTTTTTATAGATAGGTATAGGAGCCATCTTGAGAAATAAAATCGATCAGATGTATGTTTATAGAATGATAGAAGCATAAAAAGAAAAAGGTATATAAGAATTGAGAACTTAATACATAAAAATAAAAATGTAATTAAATTATCATAAGAATGATATGACTAGAAAAAATTGATGTATCCGAAAGTTTGATGAACAGACCAAATGATACTATCGTTTTTTGTATGTTTTTGTTGTTTTGTTTTTTTTGCCCCTAGGTATTTTAAAAATAATAATCAGGGGTGTTGCTACAAAAATGTATTGTGTAAAGTAAATAAAAAATTGTCTTCTTAATAAAATTGGATTTCCCTACAATATTTAGTATTTTACTGGAAGATTATTGATTGACCGTGTGTGAAGATGAAAGGAATATGGTCCGGGTGCGGTCAATAAAAACTCAAATAGTAGAAATATACTAATTAATGAGCCAACGTTTCGCCCCACGTTGCAGGGCTTCTTCAGGGCTATTTTGACGGCAGTCAAAACTAAAATGCTTCCATTTTAGTTTTGACTGCCGTCAAAATAGCCCTGAAGAAGCCCTGCAACGTGGGGCGAAACGTTGGCTCATTAATTAGTATATTTCTACTATTTGAGTTTTTATTGACCGCACCCGGACCATATTCCTTTCATTTAGTATTTTAGTTTTCCCAACTTTATAATGAAATATTTTAATGTTTAAATAAATTAAATATCCAGTTTTAGTCTTAGACAATTTATATTTCTTTATAAAGCCGACGTTTCGGCCATCCTCAAGAACAATCTTAATTACAATTTTAGAACCACATCAGTTTTAAAAAACTTTATGCTGCCTATTGTGCCCAGGTCATTAATTAAAAAAATAACAAATATTTCTGTAATAAATTATGATAGTGAAAATTAACTGTGATTAAAATTTTTAATTTAATATGAAGAATTGACAAAATAGGGTAATTTTGTACTGAAATTAATGACCTGTGCAAAATATTTTAAAATAGCCTGCATACAATTGATATGGTTCTAAAATTGCATTTAAGATTGTCCTTGAGAATGGCCGAAACGTCGGACTTAAGAAATATTAATTGTATTGAGACTAAAATTAGATGACATTTATTTTATTTTAACAATAATAACCAACTGTAAAAATTATATATGAAATGTTTTAAATATAAGAAGATGGTCAGGGTTGTGGTCAAAAAAATGTGGGCGAAACTAAGAACCACCTCAGATCACATATCTCTCAACATAAATTATCCATATCTTCTCACAACTCACCCGGTTCCAAACTTTCAGAACATGCCCTTACACTTGATCATGCTTTTTATTTTGACTATACCACTATTTTAGCTACTGTTACAAATTACCAAAAGAAACTCATCTCAGAATCCATTTATATACATCTTGAACCCCTTCCAGTCAACCACAAAATCGATGAAACTGTATCTCCCATACCTACAGCCATATATTAAACTTAATTAAGACTTAATAATTTTACACTCTTTTATTATCATCACCAAATTTTTCTATTAAAACTTTTTGTTTTTCACCTGTTTGTTATCTCTCTATCACTTATATTATCTATCGCTACATTCACTTATATTTATTCATCTATGTTTTATTAACTTTCACATCTACTTTCCTTTGTTTTTTTGTAAACTTTTACTTCACATGTTTCTATTAACGTATTTTACTTATCATTATCATCAACTATATTGTTAACATTCTATCACAATTTTTCACTTATTTCTATACTTTTATTACTTATTTTTATCTTTTTATGTACTTCTTTTTACATCTCACCTTGTACTTTGATTTTATTTTGTAAACTTTCACTTCTGATTTCTAAATTACCTTATTTGACTTTATATTATTCATGCTACTCCTGTTATCTTTACTATTACTATTATCAGTGTAGACAAATGATTATTTTCACGATATATAAAACATACAGTTGTTATCATTGTCTAATTATTTTTTATTTTTTAATACTCTTTATTTACTTTTACTTATTATTAGTTACTTCTTTTACAATCATTGTTATTATATCCTATATTGTATTAACTATATTTCCTTCAGTATAAACTCGTATTATTAGTAACGATATGTATCATTCTAATTTTACATAGTTATACCTAAATTAGAAAATTATTATAGTTATTATTATTATCATATTTCTGTATCTTTCCCTTATTATTTTTTCATTTTTCGTCATATCTTTATGACTACTTCCTGTATACTCGACGTATTTGAAATAGAAATATAGCTAAATATATAGTTAAACGGCTGGCCACCTCCTCCCCACTCCTCCACGCTTCCGCTTTATTGTCGCCTTCTGTTCAACCTTTCGCTTTGAACAGGTAGGTGGTCCTGATTATTTATATTTATTCTTTCAAGACGTTTATTTAATCTCTGCTTTCTTTTTTTTTTTCGGTATTGTTTTAGTTTTATGTAAGTCTCCTGTACTTTTTTAACTTATATTTTACGTATTTTTTAAAAAAAACTTTACTCTTGCCATTGTTACTTATCTTTTTATTCTTATCATTGTTTATTCAAGTTTATTTTATATTGATAATATTTTATGCCTTCCTTCCTTTTATTTATATGTAATTTCTTTCACTTTATTTTTATATAATATTTATCCTAGCTTAAATTACCTTATTGTATCTAATTGTTGTAATATTCTTATTTTTTTTGTTTGTATCTTTTTAGCCTTGATGAAGCCCTGCAAAGTAGGGCGAAACATCGGACATTAAAATAGTTATAAACTCGTTCTTTTTTTGACTGCAA
>NW_027112492.1:0-1084 GCF_000696795.3 Halyomorpha halys
CTGACAATTCATTATGGACAACTACTAAAATACAAATGCTTCAACCATTCACTTCTCACAGAAAATAAGACTTGGACACGATCAGATGAAGAAAAAACTCAAATGTTCGGCGAATACCTCTTCAAAACTTTTAACCCCCATCCTGATATCCTTAATCCAACCTTATATTAGCAGTGGTTCTGAAATTAATATTAGGGTATTCATGATGTTTAGTTGTAACTGTGTTGAGAATTATTTCCTTATTTTATCATGTTAGCTAAATAATTTATTTCTAAAAATTACAACAACCAAACAATCAAAAGAATTCTCTTTTTTCATTTCCTTTTTTTTTTTTTTTTTTTTTTTTTTTTTTTATAGGTTACTCGGAGTAATCATTTTAGAAAGCAACGTGGATTCGAATCATTAGCGGACCTTTATCGCAAGGAGGTGGCACAATACCGAAAATGTGCCTTTCAGGACGAAATGTGATTGGTTGGCCACAGAGAACACAGAGGAAATAACGACGGGATTGGACAAGATGAATGCCCCGACCCTCCCCGTCCAACAGCTCTTGTGTAAATTAGATTTCCGGTTAAGGTCCTCCGGACCCGGACCCAGAACGGAAGTCCCCCGCCGAACGTCCCTCAATGGGGGATGGACCCTTTGAAAGAACTTCTGGGGAGAGCATTAATAAAAAGAGGGGCATCTTCTTCTCCATCTCGGGGGGTTTGTGGTCTGTCTCAGGTTATATATATTTGCACCTCTCTATCCTTCCCCTTTCCCGATGCTAGTGTATTTTGGTAATGTTAAATATTTATTTATTTTTTATTTTAAAAATTGATCTATTCGAACAATTAAACGCATATAGACAATGGAAATATCCGTCCGTAGAAGTATAAGTTCAATTTTACCTACAACACATAAATAAAAAAACATTAATAAAGATTATTGATAGATATTACAATCTGCCATAACCATGTTCAATAGATAATACTGATGACTGAAGATTTTATTATTAATGAAAGAAACTGCTCGTAGATTCCGATTGCTACAACACTTACTTGACAAACGCTCTAAACTTCCCATTCATTACAAAAAATTAGTA
>NW_027112493.1:0-1780 GCF_000696795.3 Halyomorpha halys
GTGATAAATTAAGGCATCTTTTGAGTGAATTTGATTGACATATTAAGACGAATAAAGTGAGGGGCCTTCTTAGAAGGTGTTACCAAAATAAGTTGCGAAAAATAATCAAATTAACTACTATGAATCAGAACAACAGTTTATTTATAGGAAAAAATGATATTAATGATGGAAAAATGAAGATCTATATTTTTATACCTTAAAATATCAAAATTAAAAAAAAATGCTTTCCTTTGAATTGAGCACCCTTAACAAAAGAGGACTTGATGAGAATTACAGTAGATTTAAACAATTTAGAGGTTTTTGCACAAAAATGGTAATTTCCCACCACTATGGGGGCAGATACAATTAAAGTGTAGCAATTTTATTATTTAAAAAATTTAATAATTACAAAAGACTTATCTACACGACTATTATAAGGCCTATCTGGACATACGGAGTTGAGCTTAGGGGCTACACTAAACCATCAAATTCCTCCCGAATTCAATCCTTACAATCCAAAATCCTTCGTAAAATCCTTAATGCTCCTTACTTTATCACGAATCAAGTCATACATCATGACCTCAATGTCCCATACGTTGCCGATTTGGCCAAAACCAGATACCATTCCTTCCATGAAAAACTTCCCAATCACTCAAACCAACTCGTTTCTAACCTACCTTCTCCTTCATTACCTAATAATCCTCCTAGGCGTCTGAAAAGAAGATGGCCTCGGGATCTTCTCCTCTAGAAATGTTATTGGAGTTCTATCAATGGGTAGATTCTCCACATGTCACTATCTCAACTACAGCAAATTTACTTGTATATATGTTATACAGTTGTAAATAACAATAAATAAATTATTAAAAAAAAATTAACCCATTTTCTAGTTTGATGGTTTGAATTACTCATCGCTATTCCGGAAACGTTTTGAAACTATTTGAGCTCAAAATATTTTAAGTATTTTCGATTTCGGGTTTGTTGTTTTAAGTCATGTTATATTGAATATTAAACCTTAGTCGTCGAAGGGAAAAAATAATCCTTCCTAAATTTATGTTTTATGTTTCGAAAAAAATTAAATGAAAACAAAAAATCATCTCACCTACCTTTCTCCTAATTGGACCTTTATTTTTCTGGACTGTCACAGGACGCCGTAGGAACTTGACATTACTACCCGACCTCTCATTAGATTTTTTTTAAAAGACAAATACACGTAATTAGTCATTTGAATGTTGGTAATTATGCCGTAAAACAAAACTATATTGACAAATATTTTGAAAAATTTACATAAATATAAAACTAATTTATATTTTATCAAAAAAGGGTTTCACGTTTTTTACTTTCCTTACCATCAAGGCAAGGTGGATATTGTTCTGAGGTTATGTTTTCTAGGAATCTATCCGTTTTTGAGCTCACCCGAGTCTATAAAAAGCGTTTTTTGCCATTGTTCAGTTGTAGCGATTTTGTTGTGTTAAATTGGGCACCGATTCCCGAATACTAAATCGGGCATTTATGCTCAATAGTCGAAAAAACATATTTTCACTAAACTGTAGCACCGAAACGCGTCAAACGACTTTGATGAAACTTGATTAATCATCGCTTTACCAACAACCAGTTCACAATGTTTTTTAATTAGAAGGTTTATTGTTTTTATGTTAGGTACGGTTTAGTTTAAAGCCCTTCTTTATGATTTATTTACTACACACATACTCCTTTATTAAAGTTTTGGGCTCTTCTCCGTTTTCAGGATCAACTATCTTTAAAGCAGTTACATCTTTTTTATCGATGTTATGTTGCTACAACT
>NW_027112493.1:1830-2548 GCF_000696795.3 Halyomorpha halys
TTACATCTTTTTTATCGATGTTATGTTGCTACAACTGTTCGCTGACCCTTGACCTCCTCGCCCATTGGTCTCTCTCTCTTGGAGCTGTTCTCCAGTTAGCTAGTCCAAGACTTTCTCTATTGTCTTCGTCGACCCCATCCATCCAGCACAATCAAAGTCTTCCAACTCTTCTTTTTCTTTCTGGACGCGTCAGCATAATTTTACTGATTGGGCTGCTCTCATCCATCCTGGGTGTATGAACCGCACCATTTTAGACGCTGTATTCTGATTAACCGGACTACGTTCGTATCGTTATGTATGGCGGCCAGTTCTGCATTACTCTGCCTTCTCCAATCCTTACCTGAGCGCACTGGTCCATATATGCAATGTAGTACTTTTCTTTCAAAGACCAGCAGCTTGCTTTCATCTCTTTTTAGTACAAGAGCCCAAGAGGAGAAAAAAGGCAGTTATCTCACCCCAATTTTTGATTACTTTAATGAAAACTATGTATAATTACTAGTCAAAATTGATGAGTCTACCAAGTATAAGTAGGGGGGATAAAAAATGGCGGCTGTTTCAAAGCGATAAAAAAATTAATTTTTCATTCAGAGCTCTATATCTTAAAAAAGTAGGAACAACAAAAGAAAACCTAACGTCATTAAAGAAGAGCAAATTTGCTAAAATATAGAGTTATTTATGTTAAATAGTTTTCGAGATATAGCTTTTTAAAAAGCAAAAA
>NW_027112493.1:7973-9117 GCF_000696795.3 Halyomorpha halys
AATTGTAACTTTGTTGTAATTTAAAATTGCAACTATTAAACAAAAATTGTAAGTTTGTTGTAATTTAAAATGGTAACTATTAGACAAAAATTGAAAAAGAAAATTAAATAAAAATTGTAAGTATGTTGTTTACTTAAAAATTGTAACTATTAAACAAAAATTGTAAGTTTACTGTTATTTTAAAATTGTAACTATTAAACAAAAATTGCAAGTTTGTTGTTAATTTAAAATTTTAACTATTAAACAAAAATTGTAAGTTTGTTGTAATTTAAAATTGTAACTATTAAACAAAAATTGAAAAAGAAAATTAAACAAAAATTGTAAGTTCGTTGTTAGTTTAAAATTTTATCTATTAAACAAAAATTGTAAGTTTGTAGTTAGTTTAAAGCTTTAACTATTAACCGAAAATTGTAACTTTGTTGTTAATTTATAATTGTAACTATTAAACAAAAATTGAAAAAGAAAATTAAGCAAAAATTGTAAGTTTGTTGTTAGTTTAAAATTTTAACTATTAATTGTAATATTAATTGTAAATACAGTGTAATCTCGGTAATCCGAACTAAATGCTGCAAGGAGATGTTCGGATTACTGAATGTATTTGGAAAAATGGTGTACAAAACTTCAATAATATAAACATACATCTCTATTTTTATTTATTTATTTTTTACATATTTAATATAAAATTTATCAGTTTGGAGTAAAAAAAAAATTATTTTGCATCCCCAGTAGTGCTAAGTAATGATTTATTGTGTAAAAACTATAAGATTATTCATTTATAAGTGAAAACGTATTAACAAAATACTCTATTCATGGGTTTACTTAAACCGTGATGAAAAATATGAGTTCACCAACAGAATTTTGTATTATACATTTTTCTATTATGAATTAAATTACCCCTGTCGAACAGATCCGTTAACTTGGACTACATCTGGACAAACGATTAACCTTGAATCCTCACACAAGACTGAAAAGACAGGAAACTGCACGTCGATTTCAACTATTACAGAACTTACTAGACAAACGGTCTAAACTTCCAACTCATTACAAAAGACTGATCTACATGGCTGTAATAAGGCCTATCTGGACATACGGAATTGAGGTTTGGGGCTCCACTAAACCTTCGAATTTCTCTCGTATCCAATCC
>NW_027112493.1:9167-10458 GCF_000696795.3 Halyomorpha halys
TAAAATATAGAGTTATTTATGTTAAATAGTTTTCGAGATATAGCTTTTTAAAAAGCAAAAATCTATATCTCCAAAACCATTTGATGTACACACGTCTATTAGCACTCAAATTAAAGCTAGTTTAATGAGCTATAAAGTAGTTTATAATGTTTATTTTCGTAGGAGTAATAGTTTTCATGAAATTGAGTAACATAAATTTGTTTATAGTTGTTCGGACAAATTTTCATTTTCCAAATTTATATTCATATGTGAATATCATAAAAACTACTACCTCTACGAAGATAAGTATCATAAACTACTTTATAATAAGTTAAATTTCCTTTATTTTGAGTGTTGGCAGACATATGTACGTCTTATGGTTCTAGAGATATATTTTTTCATAAATCCAACATTTTATACGAACAACTAGAAATTAACATTTCGTGAGTTTATTCTGTCAAATATCATAAAAACTACTACTCTTACAAAGATGAAAGTTATAAAATATTTTATAGTAAATTTAACTAGTTTTAATTTAAGTACTGGCAGACATCTGTACGTCTAATAGTTTCTGAAATAAAGTTTTTCATAAATCAAACCTTTTTTCCGAACAACTATAAATCAATTTATTTTAGCAAATATCATGAAAAATATTATTCCTTTGAAGGTAAAGGTCATAAACTTCTTTATAGCTCATTAAACTAGCTTTAAGTAGAGTTCTAATAGACATCTGTATGAGATACAGATTTCTCAAAATAAATTCACTAACTACTGATCTTTCAGTACGTTCCATACAACATTTTTATGAAATGTTCCTTTTTAAAAAGCTATATCTCGAGAACTATTGGACGTAAATAGCTCTATTAGGACTAATATTTCAGCAAATTTACTCTTCTTTAATTAATGTGCTCTTTGGTTTTCTAGTGTTGCTGGCAATTTTAAAGATATAAACTCCGAATGAAAAATTAATGTTTTTTTAAGTTTTGAAACAGCCGCAATTTTTTATTCCCCCTACCAGTACTTGGCAGACTCATCAGTTTAGACTAGTAATTATACATAGTTTTCATTAAAGTAATCAAAAATTGGGGTGAGATAACTGCCTTTTTTTCTTCCCGGCTCTTTTACTATTCGGAAAAGCTCCACGTTTCCGCTCTATATGTAAGGACAGGACGAATGGATGTCTTGCACAGAGTCACTTTTGTTTTCCTGGAGATTAGGCGATGACTTAGATACCGCCGCAGGCCAAAATATTAGAATAATTCGTCATAAATTAAATATAACAAAATGTAAACTACTTGGATTTTTTTTTGTT
>NW_027112494.1:0-1121 GCF_000696795.3 Halyomorpha halys
GGATTTGTCTCAGAATAAATAAAAAAAACATTGTTATTATTATTACCTAAAATGACAAAATAAAGAATCTATTTTAATCTGAAAGATAGTAGATACCTGCAATATTCTGGTTCCACCGTTGAAATACTACCATATCACTTTTAAATAGCCAGAATAAATATAACAAAAGCTTCTAACTTTGACTTTAAATAAATGATCCCTAAGAAAAAAAAAAAAACATGAAAAAAATAGTGTAAGGATTGGTTTAAGGGACTTATAGACGCAAATGTTATCGCAATAACCGTCCCAGACAGAAATTTCTTAATGACGCAAATGATTACGACTTCCACATCATCTTCAGGCTAAGTTAAAGACGGAACAACAAAACCTGGCTGTGATGTAAAATCGAAACAGATTGCATAATAAGAATACATTTCCAGAAGCTAAATATTTGCAGGCTTTTGACAGCACAACCTAATAAAAATAAATATAAAGCTGATACTTCTGAAAGGAGGAAAATTCATCTATAAATAGTGCATTTTGACTAAGAAATGGTATGACATTTGACCGCATCCTAATTTTAAACCTAAATTAGAAATTTTACTCACAATTGACAAACTTGATACAGGTATTAATAACATCTGTGATACTGACCATCGTAACACTAACCCCTTGAGTGTTCTTATGGTAGGTACATTTCTATTCAGATATACTATTCAACGTTCATTTTATATAACTCATTTAAGTGGCCTGGATTGGAATGATAGTAGAATAAGACAATTTTGCTTTATTTTGAAAAATTGAATGTTTTGAAAATGTACTTATACATTATATGTATAATATTAATAAATAAATTAAATACATCTACATAAAATCCATTTTCTTGATATAAAATAAACTTGAATTACACCTTTATATTCCTTTCGATTTTGATATATTGTTTTGTTGCTAAGAATCCTTGTTGAGGCAATAACTTTCTTTCGTTATTAATCTAATATCTTTTTTCCTTTCTCATTACTAAAAGTTGGCAAGCGTTATATTCATGTAGAAACTTAATAAAAAAATAAATATGTCCTTAGAATCGAAAATGTTCATACGCTTTTTACTTTGTAGACATCAAGAAACAAATTTGGGTCAATGTC
>NW_027112494.1:4150-4815 GCF_000696795.3 Halyomorpha halys
TTAAAATGTTTACTGTTTAATTATAAGTTGACGTTTACTGTTTAAGTTAAAGTTCAGGTATTAGGAAATATCATGAGGACAATAATATGGGATTGCGATTTCATACACAAGGAAAAGAGGTACAACGCAATATATTGTATTTTCCGAATCCAGCAATATTAAATTTTCCTTGTGCAATTTACATTGTAAACCAATTAAACCCCTTTTATTAATAACTAAGTTGTTTACTCATCAAAAATGTGAAAGGAATATGTGAACTTTATTACGAAGAACACAAGTAAGAGTAAACTTATTTTATTAGTTTCATTTCAGGCCTTCACCAGGGTTAAGAACAAACAACAAGATAACGATCATAATGAATAAAACAAAATAAAGGATAACTAGAAAATTACAGATAGATACATAAGTAGTATTAGAAGAATATGTATTATATAAGTTTTAGCAGTATGATAATACAGTAGTAGCAAAATTATGAAACAGAAAATATTAATTTGTGTTATTTTTAAGAATTTAAAAAAGGAGTATTCTAGTCTAAAATAGGAAAGAAATTTAATTATTTTAGATTCAATATTTGTATAGTATGTTTTCCACAAAGCTGTATGATTAGGAAGTAGCAATTTGTATTCGATGCCCCGGATTAAAGCTTTTAGGTAATCGATAAAGTA
>NW_027112494.1:8890-9209 GCF_000696795.3 Halyomorpha halys
AAATTGAAAAAATAATTTGATTGGTTGATTAATGCTTCGTAGTTAAGATCTAGGTTAGGGAGGAAGGTATAAAGCAGCCGAGACACCAAACTTCACTTAAATAAAATTTATTTCACATTTTCAATTTTCATATCCGTACTTCGATTTGAAGGGGATCCAAAGAAGTGCAAAACCTTAAACATAGTGAAAAAAAAAATTTACCAGGCTGTCATTTTTAGTAGAGTTTATCCAAATCCGTATGGTTTTGTGCTGCCTAAAAAAAGAACCCTCTATACCGAATTACAGATCATTTGATCTTAAGGGACCGCCTTATATATGT
>NW_027112495.1:0-2158 GCF_000696795.3 Halyomorpha halys
AGAGAGAGAGAGAGAGAGAGAGAGAGAGAGAGAGAGAGAGAGAGAGAGAGAGAGAGAGAGAGAGAGTTAATCTTATAGATACATTATAGTGATATAAATCTAAACTATTTATAGTAATTAGTATACCTTTCTGTACACGTTATATATATTGAAGTAGCAGGAGATAGCAGTAGAAAGCTTATTTGTTCCTCTGGTGTAGGGGATGCACTTGAGCTCTTGATTGCACCCAATCATGCATTGTCCTCAAACTATTCGTGATTATTTTCTAAAGGTTCAATTGATAAGATTTTTTTCTGATTTTTTTTACACCGTTATTCACAGTAGGCTATAAAAATGAATAGTGATTGATAATAAGAACTTTAATCCAAACTAAATCCTGCCTCTTGATGCAAGTGCACTTCGTACTTGTTTGCACTGTTACAATTTCCTATCCAACTTGAATAACAACCTTTTTACTCAAAGGTTTTATCTGGCTGTTTTCCTGTAAAAATTATAAGAATGCGAAAAACAAATAAAATAAATATTAAAGGTTTCCAAACGATAATGGATATATTGGCTAAGATTGGGTTTGACTACTTTGAGCTGTTAGTTGTTCACAGTAGATTAATGAGAAGATGGTCGGGAGTGGGGTCAGGAAATAAATACAAATAAACAAAAAACTTATTTTTGTTACTTTTTCTGTTGTCATTGTGGGAAATTAGATTTTGTATCTTCAAGGTCGCACAAAAAATCATCTCTTTACTTCTGCTTGATTTCGCCTTTTTTTTTTTTCTATTTACACCTAGTAATCAAAATTATTTTCAAAAATAATTGACTTTTCTAACTAAAAGAGTGCCTATTAAGTTAGCTAAGGTGTGTTTACAGGATTTAACCCAGCCCTAGATTGTAGAGGCACTGTGAACGATTTAATTAGAATCTATCTATTTATCAGGTCTTTATCAGAGCTAAAAGGAAAATAAAAAGGTAGGATGAAGCTAATTTAGAAGTATAAAGGCAATTTATTACTATTTCATATATATGGCAACACTCATAAGTCTGAAATGAAGGTAGGGGTATGTAAAGACTTATACAGGAATAACTGACATTAAAAAAACAGAAATGGTGAACAAATTAAAAATGAAAAAATAAATACCATTTCTATTTCCGCAGTATCATAAATTAATCACTGGATAACTTATTATATATTTTTTCTGTTTAATTTCTACGCCAAGTTTTTGTGATTAAATTTTACATACCTCTTTATGTCAGTTTCATTTATGTCACTTTCAATTAACCTACAATATGTTTCTCTTTCGGTGTTACAGATGATTTTTAGAATGTGGGTTTGGTGCTTAAAGGATGCCAACCTTTACATTAGTGGTTTAGGTAAAATATTCAATAAAACGTATTCGAAAATTATCAAATACAATAAAGCAATGAAATACCTTGAAACTATGATCAAAAATAAATAGGTTGTCAATATAGCACGACTCGAGTGCCGGATGATTTCCCAACAAGCAATTAAGAGAAAAAAAGATAACAAAAAAGAAAAACAAACAAGCTATTGTATATGAACGAAGACAAGAGAATTATCGCCTATCTGAGACAGAGAATAATACACCAGGAAACCAAACAAAGGCCAGTACCATCCCAAGATCAGAATTTAAAGTGCCCGTTAATAGAAAATTAAAGTATAAAATAATGGGATACAATATGTGCAAGTGATTAAGAAAGACAATATACTAAATGAGTGGGGATACAGAGAAGTGTAAATTATAATAGAAAATTAATAATAAAGTAATTAATACAAGTACACTTAAGAAGGTAACACATGAATATAAATTAAAAGATAAGATACATGAATATAAATGAAACAGGAAGGATAGTAAATATAAAAATAATTAAGTAAAAGGTGAGAATAACAAGAATAAAAGATATGACAAGAAAGTGGGCTTCTGAAATGCAGAAAATAGTGAAAAGAAGTATTATGAGGGTTTTATTATGTTCAAAATTTGTCGATATGTAAGGGAGATGCAGTCTTTATCAACTTTAAGATTGACGGAATTCTCAGTTAAATTTATGTAAATGGACTCCGAGATGAGACGTTTGGTGTGGTTGGGGACAGTGGCAAGAATGGAAGGATTGTCGAAATTAAAAGTATGATTCAGGTTTAATGCGT
>NW_027112495.1:2268-8239 GCF_000696795.3 Halyomorpha halys
ATGGAATATATTTATATATATACATATATATATAAAACAGAGAAGCATCCTCAATCAGATTCAGGCGAACGAACAGACCCCTTGGAGAAGTATCAAAGAAAGATTAAAGAAGGCGTTCGGAGGAGGACGATGGGCACCAGAGGAGGACATATTTATGATGATCAGGGAGACAAAGAATCCAAAAACGTCTAATATGCCGCGGAACTCCTAGCACGGTTTAACAGAATACAAGATAAATTCAGCGAAATGGCGGAAACAATCCAAGTACAGGGTCGGATGCAATTCTTATCCCTGGTACTAAAGATACAGTTGGCAAGGAAACTAGGATTTCCGAGAGAAAGCTCATTTGTAGAAATTGCTGAAGATCTTATAGAAACAAGCACTAGAGAGGTGGAGGGCTGAATGGAAGTAGAAGAGCCAGGGTGGACCCTGATACAATACCAACGGCCCAGAAACATGCCCAACCTGTGGAGGAGGAGAGAACACGAAGAGGGTAGAAGAGAGAGAGCAAACAACCAAGAAAATAAAAGAAACCTAGCTAAACCCAGAAACAATAGTTGGCGGAAAGACCGCCAGAATCTCGGTTGCGGATGATTGGGCATTTAGTGGTGCATTGCCCGCGCACGAGATGCTTCGAATGCTGAAATGGGAGGCACATTGTAGTGCGCATATATGTAACGAAGAAGAGATGTGGGCTGGGGCGAACCAATGGAGATCAACACCCAACAAATACGGAGAAGCCACCGTAGGTTGAGTAGATCTTTAGATGAATCTACGGAAGCAATCAGGAGCATCAGAGACCGAAGAAGAAGTCGAGGAGCCACGGAACCGATGTAGTCAAGGGGACAAGGTGGAAACAAGAGGATGGAAACGAGGGAACAGAGGAGAATGGAGGCGAGGGACTGGAGAGAGGAAGGCGCGAGACATCTGAAGGGGTTGACATCTGAGGGGCGACCGCACACTGCTGTATTATAACGTGAGGGAGAAGAGCGGCGGTCTGCCTATAATAGAGATAGCAGGAGTGAGGTGCCTGGTGGACACTGGCAGTTCCAACATCATTATGTGCGAAGAAGTCTTGCAAAAGCTGTGTGATGGAGATAGGACACCCAAGATTCAGAAATGCAAAAGTAAATTGATCACCCTGGGTGGCCCCTGTAAGGCAGAGGGGGAAGTGGAGATTGGGTTGAAACCGGTGGGGATTTAGTAGGGAGAACTTGCCGGTACATATTGTAGGTAGTATGCCGAGGGAATACAAAGTGATTGTGGGGCGTGACCTGCTAGGGAAGATGGTAATTTACAAGGATGCCGTTTGGCCTCAAAAATGTTCCCATAACATTCTAGCGCCTGATGGACGAGTTTTTGAATAGACGAATCTGTATGTCAGATTTATATTCAGTAAGAACAAAGAAGAACATGTGCAGAACTTACACCGCGTATTTCAGAAAATTAAGATATTTGGGCTCAAATTAGCAAGAGAGAAATAATCTTTGGGACAGGATCGAATAAACGTTTTGGGCCATACGATTTCCTAGGAAGGAGTTAAGCCCGACGCGGATTAAGTCGCAGCTATACGGAAGATGGCAGTGCTTAGTGATGTGAAGGGAGTTGGTTTCGAGTAAAAGGTTCCTGGGAACTTTAAGCCATTACAGGAGATTTGAGCCAGAAATGGCTGAGTACCTCTCTATACACTCCGATGGTGATAGACAACATCAGGCGGTGCATGGAGAAGCTGCACCAGGAGCCGGTGATTGCTTTCAAAGACATTACCCGGCAATTCAATATCACTACAGACGCGAGTGAGTACGCGCTGGGAGCGGTATTGTCTCAAGAGGGGGAAGGAGGATATCGCCCAGTGGCGTACGCCAGGAGGCTCCTGACAGCGACAGTAACCAGATACTGTGCACTGGAACGTGAGCTCTTGGGAGTAGTGTGGGCTGTTGACCACTTTAAGCCAGATGTGTTCGGAGGAAACTTTAAAGCACACATTGACCATAGGCCTCTGCAATGGGTGGGAAAGTTGATGGGATCTTCGGCCAGGATTATGCGTTGGAAGGAGTTATTGGGACAGTACAATATGGAAATTACATATATACCTAGAAAAGAAAATGTGGTAGCTGATTGTCGCATATCATCAGGGCATAACAAATCACCACGGAATCTCGGAGACCATGCAAGCGTTAAAGAAAAAGTAATTTTGGTGGGGGGATGAAAAAGAACACAGAAGTAGGAAATTTTTATGTAAAAAATTATGAACAAAGATTTATTCCTTATCAATTTTATTTCTAGGTTTAAAGTATGTGTATAGTGGTTACTTCAGAAATCTTATCATTTGTTTTTTTTAATGGTAATTGTATAGGAATTTATTTTATTGTAAATAGTTTTTCTTTGTTTTTTGTATTGTTATTATATTGTAAAGCATTAGTTTACGAGGATTGTTCGTAAACTGGTGGGAGGGAGTTACAGCCTGAGTCAGCTGACTGAGGAGATCATCTGATCGAATGTATATAAGAGATGTACCGAACCTAATAAAGCCAGTATGTTACAGCAGTTCAAACGTGTTAGATCTAATTCCTTCTTATATATATACATACATACACCCATACATATATAATATATGTAAAGAAATAAAGTTCTTAAGACATCTCATATCCGAACAGGGAGTCAAAGCGGACCCAGCTAGGGTTGAAGCTATCGTTCGTGTCCAGCCACCCGCTAACTTAAAAGAGCTCAAGAGTTTTGTTGGAATGGTCAATTATTATAAGAAATCTTTACCAAATGCGGCCGATATAATTTCACCACTTACCCAGTTATTAAAAAAGGGTCGGGGGTTCGATTTTTCGGAAGAACATATGTACAGATTCTAAAGATTCTAGGAGGCCCTCATCGCAGAACCAGTCCTGGCATTCCTGGACTTCCAGATCGAATTCGTGATTACAACGGACGCGAGTGAAAGGGCGCTCGGAGCGGTACTGTCACAGCAGTCTGAAAAAGGGGATCGACCGGTTCCTTTTGCCTGTATAGTAGGCAACTATCAGACGCCGAATCTCGTTACAGTGCGCTTGAACGGGAACATTTGGCTATCATATGGGCAGTCGATCATTTCCGTCCATCTGTTTATGGTAGGTGATTTACCCTTCGTACGGATCATAAACCTTTGTTATGGACGGACGGGCTAAAGGAGTCGTCCGCCAGTGTTCCACGAAAGAAGGAAAATCTTCGTACATACAGCTTCCAAATTGTACATCAGAAAGGGTCGCAAACTGTTGTCGCATACCGGTTTTCCCGGGCCATTTATGCAAACCCGCTACAGGAGGCGGATCCAGCGGGGAACAGTTCGCGATACTGAATCATCAGACGAAGAAAGTACGATAGACGCAGATGAGGCCCCTCTTTAAATTCGTCATACGCATCTCAAGGAGTGGGATACGATAGTAAATCTACACACACGTCAGATCATATGGAAGACGAGGACGGAAGGGATGTCACGAACGGAGCACAAAGTATGGGAGACATAGTATCGAGACTGTATGGACCGTTCCATCGGTGTCACCGGCTGAGATCGTCCATATATTTAACCATATAACAAAAAGGGGGTAAAACGTATTACCTTTATGTGGGAAATAAAACGGTTTTAGATCGAATTAAACATCTGTGGGAAACGGAAAGGATAGGGGCAGACCGAAATATTGTTTTATGCTCCAAAATTGTAGAAGCGGTTAAGGAGCCGGAACGGCAAAAGAAATTAGTTAAGGCATATCATGAAGGGAAAACCAACCACCGTGGAGTACCTGAAACGCTAGCTGCTTTGAGTCGCAGATACTATTGGCATCATATGCGGTGAACGATTAAGAAAGTCCGGGCTCAATGTACAGTCATCGCGCGAAGTACGACCGATATCTTATTACGGTTCAGCCAAAGGTTTCCCATATTCCGAATTCCCCGTTGATTGACATCCAAGTAGACATTTTTAAGTGGGAAGGGTCACACTGGCTCACAGTGTTGGATAACTTCAGCAAGTTAGCCATGGCATATCCTCTGTTGTCTAAATCAGCTGACGCCGTTTGGGAGGGTATGTTTGCATGGATGTCTCACTACGGCGTACCTCAGTCTATTACTTCCGACGGGGAAAGGGAATTTCGGAATGTCCGCACTACCACCGAATGTTCCGAATTGCACATACAGTGGCATTTCAACTCCCCGGGAAATCCCCATGGCGGAGCCATCCAGCGTCTTCAGAGTGCTCTAGGGGAGCACCTCCGACTATTTCAGTTACATAGGGGGATCGTTGTTGCTACAGCAATGCCTAGGTCGGTTTTGGCATATAATAATACTATCCATGCTATTGCAGGGTTTACACCGGTCGAAGTTGTATTTGGTCATCCAATACGGAATCGCAGAGAATTACTAACAACCACTTATATTTACTTACGGGAAGCTATCATTCATAATCGTGGGCAGTTACTGATATTTTGCGGCGGGTTCACTCTAATCTTTTCAAGGAGAAGCTTTCAAGGGCTAACCGTTTCCACTAAGCAGCTCCCGACGGGGCTCACTAAAACTCCTTGGGTATGACAGTATACTGTCAACCGCCTTCCAGTTGTCGAAGGGGTATCAGCGATACGAAGGGCCGTTCAAATTGGTAGCCTTAAGAGAACACAACATATTCTCTATTGAAGAACTAACAGGCGCTCAGAAGGAGACACACGCACATTCGACACCTACGTATTCCTCTGGATCCAGGCGTACCTACAGTGTAAAATACCTATGTTCAGTTCTATTTATTTCAGTCTCATAAGCTCTATTTTTCATTAGTCATAGTAAGTCGAAGCATATCTATACATTATATATATATATATATATATATTTTCTCCTTTTCTTTAGTTTTAGAGTTCCTTATTTTAGTTACGTATTCATATGTCATATAATAATATATAAGCATTGTAATTTTAGTTAAGTTAAGTTAGAGTCAATTACATTAGAAGTTGTGAATTTATTTGTTTTTTTGTGTTTTGTTTGTTAGCGTTACGGAATTGTTCTTAATATTACACGTATATGAACGGTTGTTTATTACATTATAAGTGATAGTACATCATGTTATTTTTGTGCACTTTCACTTTGTGAACTGGGATTGGGGTGATAAGTGAGGAATCTAAGTACTATAAATAAACACTGTAATTCTTCCCAAGAAGTTAGTTCGTCTGCCTGAATGACGTTTAGTACATGCCGCCTCACTTGTCCAACCAGGGGTGCCCTAGCTCTCCACCAAATCTTTCCAATTCCGAGACTGAATGGGAGTTGCATTAGCTGTCTTTAATATTAATATTTAACTACCTGCACAATCAGTGGACTAGCAACCGGGGTCCGGCGTTCGTACCACTAACCTGCTCCATACACTAACTTGATCCAACATGTTCGTATTCTACTTCCTGGAGATCCGATACTACTTTGTTCAAAAGACTTGGTTTCAAAACCATGAACCTCCTAAAACTTCTTTTCTAGAACACTAACTCACGATACCATTGCCATTAGGAGCCATTATTTTTTTTAAAAAATGAGAGAATAGAAAAAAAATTGAAAGCTGGGAAAACTACTATAAAAAAAATCTTCTTTAAAGTAAATATTACTCCGGTATTTAAAGTCCCAGGTTTCGGCACCAGTTAAGTATTGGCGAAAGCAAAATGTCAAAAAAGAGAAGAAGAAATAAGATAAGAGGTGCTAAATGTTATGCAGCAATCATCACGCTAGACGTTAAGAATGCCTTTAACACTGCAAGATGGACCTGTTGTAATGGAACTGCTGTAAAACACTAGCTTTATAGTGTTCCCTGCATCTGTTATATACCCTCGATCAGCTGATCCCCTCAGTCAGCTGACATAGAAATAACAGCTGACTCAGACCGTAACTCCCCCCCACCAGTTTACGAACAATCCTCGTAAACTAATACTATACAATATAATAACATAGAAAACAA
>NW_027112495.1:8404-19163 GCF_000696795.3 Halyomorpha halys
ATATAAATATAATATAATTTTCAAAAATTTACATCCTTTTTAAACCGGTTACATAGTCTTTTTTATTTTTTAGTCCAATGAAGAAAAAATACAAATCATATCGAAACCAGCTGCATTATCTGTAACTCGAGTAAATTTATCACTTGATTCTTCGAATTGTGCAATAAAAATGAAGGAAATAAATGTAAAATTAAAGCTCTATTATTAAAGATAATTGACTTAATAATACTTTTATCTTATCTGTATCGTACTATGTTAAGATTTAACTGGTTTTCACGAAATTAGTCATATATTGTTAAATTAAATTTTTGATTCAGCATTTGAAAATACAGTTTTTAGTAGTTTTGAAACCTGTCATTTCCATAATATGAACCAATAAGGATAGATTATCAGATTCTCTCACAAAAAAAAGTTCCATTGTTGTAATATGGATTTTAAACGGAAATACAGGCTCCCTGACAAGGTGCCCTAGTCCAAATAACTAGAGTCTTGAAAAATGCTCTGTGAATATCATAGCTGAGAAATGAAAATTTGTACGAAATTCAAATTACGTATTTATGGAATGAGATGTTACAGCAATTTTTTTGCTAAGATTGAAATTTTTATTTGTCTCATTTTATATCATCTATTTTACTAACTACGATTTTCTGGAATACAGCTCAAATGATTTGGATAATCCCGTTATATCAATGTAGTATTAAGTCTTATTCTCATTAAAATATTAAGCGCTATTTTCAGGTCAAATGTTCGAAAATGTTCTGTTTCTTTTAATTTTTATTATTTGAAACAACTAACCGTCCCTTAAGTAGTAACAATCGAAACAGTTTAAAAAAAAAAAAAAAAAAAAAAAGGCTATGAAAGAATTTTATGATTAACCAAAGGAAAATGTTTTCACAGGTTTAAAAAAAATATTCACATTGAATAGCAATAAAGATGTATATATTATAATTTACCGTTGGAAAAATTAATATTTACCGTATAAAGTCGCTGTAGCATATAAAGAAGGTAATGGAAATGGCCGAAGAGCGTGTAGGGGTTGTCTGGTCTTAGGCGTTTCTCCAGCCTGGTATCCACTTTACAGAAGGCCCTCGACAAGGCGTATTCATTAGTAAGTTAGGGACGGCCGTGCCAGAGGATGAGCCCTGGACACTGACGCAGGTAGAGGAGGACCAGGTAAGAGAGAGTCTGAGGTAGAGTAACAGTTCTAGTTGCCGAGATGAAGCGGACGGACCAGTAAGCTGATAAGGCTAGGTGCAGCTCTAGTTGCCGAGATGAAGCGGACGGACCAGTGTAACCGTTAAGGATTAGGTTACAATCTTAGTTGCCGAGATGAAGCGGACGGACTAAGATTGCTGGAGAGAAGGAGAGGAAATAGGCCATCATCTTAGGTGAACGTACAGAAAAACAACTTTTGCGAGCATAGATTGGCAATAAACTTCTCTAACTCAAGCAGTGTGTACGCCACCAGTGCCATGACTAGACCCAGGTAAGGATGTGGATCAAGATCAAATTGGGGATTTAGAGTTCCTTATTTATAGGCCTAGTCCATGCGGCTGTGACCGAGAAGCGGTCGGTACATGTCTTTTTGAGATAGGTTCGTGCATTGTATTGGTTTCGTTTATTAATCATTGTTTAGATATTGCTAAGTGTTAGGTACAGACATGTTTAATATATAAAAATTACTATGTGTTTTTTACAAAATGAAGTAATTTGTAAGGATGAGGATGTAAGTATATTTTTAAATTAATATCTTCCACTGGAAGAGTTTATTAGAAACTAATATGAAAGTGGTGAATGTATAATAATCTTCCTTGTTTAGATTATATTAGATTTTACAAAGAGAACATCGTTTCGAGGTTATCCCCCATCTTCTGCTTGCTAGAAACAAATTCTCAAAATTAACATATGCTTACAACATTAACGCAATATCACATTATTTATTAAACTATTTACCTGATTAACATTTCTATATAATATATAAATTACTCCTGATTAGTCTCGTCAAGCAAACATTAACATAGTATAGTCAATAAATGAAACTTACTGTTATAATCAACTATTACATTTTATATAACAAGGAAAATAATTAACTTCCTGAAGGTTATCTTTAACTATGATAACTAGATAGAACTATAAAAATAATCTCCTACATCAATTACTACAAAGATGAATAATCTAACTTCATTTAGAAACATATTATATTAAAAAACAAATTTTATATAATAACAATTCAACAAAATATTAAATAAATCTAAATTCTATAACTATAGTACAACCCTAAATTGTTAATTAATTTACAATATCTATATAATGTGTGGCATAAAGTCTCGGTGTCTGTTTTAAAATTGATTGATTTGTCTATGTTTTTAGTGACGTATACTTGATATGCTTCTATTATTTTTTTTATTTTAACTATGATTCACTCTGTCTAATATTTCTGGATTATTAAACAATTTAGGGTTGTTACAATAGTAATAGAATTTACATTGATTTAATATTTTGTTCAATTGATATTATGTAAAATTTGTTTTTTAATATAATATGTTTTTAAATGAATTTAGATTGTTCATCTTTTTAGTAATTGAGGTAGCAGATTACTTTTATAGTTCTATCTAGTTGTTATCATAGTTAATGATAACCTTCAGGAAGGTAATTATTCTCCTTGTTATATAAAATGTAATAGTTGATTATTACAGTAAGTTTCATTTATTGACAATACTATGTTAATATTAGCTTGACGAGACTAATAAGGAGTAATTTATATATTGTATGGAAATCTTAATCAGGTAAATAGTTTAATAAATAATGTGATATAAGGTTTATGTTGTAAGCATATGTTAATTTTGAGATTTTGTTTCTAGCAACCAGAAGATGGGGGATAACCTCGAAACGTTGTTGTCTTTGTAAAAACTAATATAATTTAAACAAGGAAGATAATTATTATTCATTCACCATTTTCATATTAGTCTATTTTTTAGATATTTTTAGAGGGAAAGTTATAGTATATTTAATTAAAAAACTTGTGCCTCAGGAATTTGTATTTCAATTGTAATTCTTTTCAGCTACTGAGAACTCTCCACAATAAGAAACCATCTCTATATCTTAACCAATCTGCGATCTGAAATAACGAGATGGTTTAACTTCCTCGAATATTAAATAACCGAATATATGTTCTGTAATGTATCAATTAAAATTGTAACTGTGCTTTGCTAGTAACATTGACGGAATAATTAATAGAATACAAATTTTAGAGTTTTAGTTCAGAATATAAGGATCGGTTTAAAGAAACTTAAACTACAGATAGATACTAATGAATTATTTTTTAAAAAAATAAAAATAATATTTATTGTAAATTATATCGCCATTAATTTCAATTAGATATTTAGTCATAAACCCGTGTCATGAACCTCATAAAGCTGTCTCCACTCAGAGACCCGAATGGGGGGGTTATACTCAGAAGTTTACCTTCCATATTATATTGTGCTTTCTATACCCGACTTTAAAATCGATATAGCGATACATTCACATTCCCCTTCTATGGATTCGTTCAATTATACAACCAAAAGAATAGCATTTCTTTTTTTTTTTTTCATGAAACAATAGAGCTAATTAAAAATTAAATCTGTAGAGCTGAAACTCATGAAGGGGTCCAGTACTTTGTGAGGAAGTACTGTTACAAGACCAACGGTTGTGCAAGTTGATTTGGTTAGAACACGCTAGACAGCCAGATTTTTACACAATTAAGGGTACCCACTTTATGAGGCTAGGTGGTCTCCGGAACACACAGGGCTGACCCAACGGCTACAGGTTAGAGATCTCCCAGAGCCAGATTGGAACCCGAGTCCTTGGAGTTAGTCTTAGCAATACGGTACCCACTCCCATCAACTAATTTTAATAAATAAAATAAAACATTAAACATGAAATACATGAACAATCATACTTAAGAAAAACACATTTGTTCTTAAATGGGAAAAGCGTTAAGGAGAGATATTCGTCATAATTGCCAATTTCAAGTAAATCTTATGAAGTATTGATAGTTTTTAAGCAATATCCTAATCCTTATTTCCAAATTGGGCTTTAGCTCCTTAGTTTCAACAAGTTCGCACCTTTTATAGCCTAGAGAAAAATTCCAGCGAATTAATTTATTTCATCAATATAAGTCTTTCAAAGGCGAGAATGACACCGTGTATGGAAATGAGAGTTGAAAAACATAAATAAAAATAATTAGTAATATAGTATGTATAAACTAGATCAATTACTTAACATTAATGAACAGATAAATTAAGGAGTAAACGATTGTGATGTATAAAATATTGTTATTAAAGTGTTGGTTTACAAAGGCCAAGGGAGTTTATTTGTACCCGTACTATTTATGTGTCTTCCTCTTCACCTACTTGAGAAAAGATATCTCCATTTGAGATCTAAATTTAAAATGATTCGTAGGAGCCGTATCACACATCTTAAGAATTTAACATTAGTCTCATAATATCCCCAATCATTTTCAGCTAATACCAATAAAACCATCCGCGACCAAAATGGCTCAAAAATTTGTTCAAACTTTTACTATCCGGGCATCATCTTTACAAAATGAAAAAGCCCTTATAAAATTTTTTTTTAAAGAAACAATTAACAGATACATATACTTTTGAGGGCCAGGAGTCCATTTCCCCCCCTTCTCATGATCAATTATACAAATGATTGGTTATATTAATAACATATTTGGCCATAGATTCATCTTTTTTAAATTGGGTGTGCATGATGAGTGAGTGAAAGTACTTTTACGTATCTTAATTCAGAATCATATTGCTAAATATTTTCAAGCCATTACCGACTAAATTATTAAAAAAACCAAAACAAAAAAAAAACAATTATATAAAGTACCTTTTATGACTCCGTTACTGTCAAATTAATAACATCGATTTATCAATATAAATTATATAATTAGCAATTTTTTTTTCTGAGTTGCGGTATTCAATAATTTTATATATAAAATAAAATATACTTGATTGTTAATGGACTCTTAATAAGTTATTTTCATTATGCTATGGAATGAAAGGGGGGAGTGGTGAGAGCTCTTCATACATTAGTTCTCTTTTGACATATAATAAGTGGAACAACTAATGAATATTGGGTTAGCTCAGCCTCTTAAAAAATACGGACTTGACATTAGGCTAAGGGAACCTTAAGCGGTTAGAGAACAGTACTCATCACACTACCAAGGCCGAGAATTAGACATATAGGCTTTGGTAAATCAATATTAAATTACTTTAAGGAAAAAAGTTAAAAATCTACTCAATATTTATTTTTAAGTACAATTGTCCCTTTTGAACTCCTGACATTCTATGGTAGACGTTTCATGTTGCTGCCCATTCTCATGGCCTTTCTTTATTTTCTATACGAATTATTTTGAATTTATTTCGATACCTTTGAATAATTAGAAAAAAGTCATTGTTTTTGAAAGATATTATTGCAACGATTCTTCTTTATTAATAAGTATATTATTATATATATTAAAATATATTATTCTTATATATTTTTTTCAAATTTGGAGTCTCCTCCAATACGTCACATATTAAGGACTCAGAGACTAATTGCTAAAGTACTCTGAAAAATTAAGATTTTTTTGTTTGGAAATAGTTTAAGTTCAAAGAAAATGAAATAACTTGAAAGTAACAAATATATAATAAAAAGAAAGGTCTTGAAAATAGATAATATCCCGAAATTTACCAGAGTAGAATTTAAGAAGTTCATAATTGATAATCTAACACAAAAATAAATATTGTATGGAAGTAAAGATGCTTTACTTTTGTCTCTAAGATAAAGAATATGACAACGAGAATATTTTAGAACAACTGGTGAAGTGAGAAATTGAAGATTTACTATTTCTTATGATAAATTATTCCGTCTTTAAAGGAGCACATATTAAGCTTTTTTTCAGCCTATATCTGCGGGACTAAATCTTTTTTTTTTTTTAAGTCTTTAAGTAATCTTTTTTAACCGGAACATGATAACTATAATGAAACACGAAACGAACTTCCCTGTCATAACTCAGAATGAACAATATATGATGAATCAATATTTTGCCCGATGAATAACTAATGCTATCCATATGCTCATCGAATCGATTCAGACTTTTTAGCGAAAAGAAAAATTTGCAGTCTAAAAAATCAGTATTGATTTTTACATTACAATATTAGGTTCAACGGTTAAAGGTTCAACATGACAATACTATGGTGGCTAATAAAATATTAGGTAAAGAATTATTGGCACAAATTTGAAACGATAGAAAAATATTACTCAAGCAAATTTTATTTATTTTTTAGTTTATATAATTATTCTAGGATTTCAACAATGTGAATTAGGAATTAAAAAATAGGAAACACTTGTTCAATAAATATTATAAATTGTAACTTAGTCGAGCTCACTAATAGCTCTCTTCAATAGTTAACATGTGTTTTATTGCTTATTTGTTATGCATTGTTTTTATGTTGTGATATTTCTGTTATTACAGTAATAATAGATATAAAGGTACAAAAAAATTAATAATATATTGTATAGAAGGTTGTTTAAAAATAAAATGGGATATAACCAAAATGAAAACTGATTGATTTTTAATACACCATTAATTACTTAATAATATGGAAAGATTGTTTTGCTGAATGTAATGATATTTTCCTCAGATAACTGATCAATAACATAAATTCCGACATTGTATCATCTAAGTTTAAATATATTTAGTGTATATAGAAATTAATAAATTATAAAACTTGTATTATATCATTCCTTAGTATAATTGTCTAACAACATTCATAAACCTTTTTTTTCTCAAACAATTAATAACTTTTTTTTATTTCCTTTTTTTTTGTCTAGTCAAATACACATCAAATAATTTAAAGATAGGTACTGAGAGATGAGACGTAAGTAAAATCAAGCTATTTAATCAATATACAATTAGTGAATTAATCGAACTTCTGATTGGGTCTGATATATGATATGCATATAGTGATATATGGTGTGTGTATATATTATGCATTATGTGATATTCCTAATTATTTGAATATTTGGAAGAATAACTAAGATTCATTGAAAACTAATTAACACAGTCAAATCGAAGAACGGATTAACGCACACATTCAATTTACAATGCTTATTCTTATTATCTTATTTTAATTATATATATTGTACAGTATCTAATTAATGTATTTATCGTTTAATAGATTCACTTGAATTAAGGAAAAATAATATAAAACTTGTTCCGTCAATATAATTTTTGACTTAAGAAGTTTGTAATTACTTAATACTTTTTTTTTGTAATATAAGATCTCAAGGCTAAGCAAATTACGAACGGTGCCGAATTCTTTTGCCATCAAATGAGTCAATTTTTTTTTTTAGAATTTTAAAAAATCGAAAAAAGTTCATTTTAAAGGTAACAGTACTTCTTAAGTAATTATTGCAGCACTGTTTAAACAAAAAATATAATACTTTTCTATTTCAAAATTTAATTATCCATATTTGATAATAAACAGTGTGTGCCCATAAACTTTTAACACACTACTTATTTCACCATGCAAATATATATTTTTTTAAATTGCAACATTAATAATATATAAGAGAGATTAATTAATGTCAAAAAGCAATAGATTTAGTCTTGAATGTCAATTATATATAAGCATCTATCAACTTCATAATGATAAAACACCTTGCTTACATGTTTGCTATAATTTTATGATTCAAGAAATTCAAACATAAAAAGAAGTTTGTTTTTTTTACAGTCCCTACAAACAATTATAAGGTATTTGCACATTTTAACATGAACTATATGAATCAAAGCACTCCGAATATTTACTAGTTTTTAATGATGGAGAAATGCGTGTGAATTTTAAATGCGTTTGGAGCTAAAATATTTTATATTATTTTTTCTAAATTATCACGCAAGTTTTTAGTATTATTTTTAGAATTAAGTTTTTAGTATTAAGTATTTTTATAATACTCGCAGAACATATTGTGTCAGATCGTGGACGGATGGTGTGTCAAAATACTCATGCCTTATCAAATTTGAAATCAAATGATATTATTTAAATCAATAAAAATTTCAATTATCTGGATCATAATTTTTGAAAAATGAATGACACCAAATTCATAATGAACTGCTCAAAAACATATAACAATAAATAATACTATTAAATATTTTGTTCCATAGAATGATATTACTGTCATCAACGTCTGGCGTATCCACAGCCAATAACTTTATACTTACTTTACTTTATTTTATATTGAAGCCGATTACACAAGGTCTCCGTCTATAAACATCTTATAAACATACCGGGGCAGAACACTATGCGACGGCAGCCAAATAGAACACGTGTTTCTTCGCAGGGGAACTGCTGACAACGCAATAAAATTTAACGACCACATAAAATAAAAAAAACAGAACAATGCAGAGCAACAAGTCCATTCCGAGTGCTAGGGGAGGAATATCGCTGGGGTGCCTTAACCACTGCATTTCAATTGATAATTCATAAATCTGTAATAAAACTAAACATTCAAAATAGTCCATCTTTTTTTTTTTCGTGTTTAATCCGATTAACTGTAAGGTTAAGATTGAACATTATTATTATTTTCTATTTTTAGATAGAATAGTATAATATAATAGATAAAATAGTATTGGTAAACTTGCATATTGTGGCAAAAACAAATTTTCAACTAAACGAAATTTCAGAACAATTTTTCTGATCCATTTTTCGGTCTTAAAAAAAAATGACTAACCTTCTGAAAATATGGTATGTCGGCTAATCCTAGGACGTGAGGGAGGAAGGTTGCGATGAGGAAGAACGACGAAGCGAAGAGGATTGCTGACATCGTAGGATCACATCTCGCACGGGCGATGCCTGCGGACTGCCGCGCTCTCCCGGTTTTATATATTATAAAGACTGCGAGAGGAGCGGGGATTAGAGAGTGGGGATACTTGGAACCGGGATCAATCCCTCACCTTCCAGGAAGGCTCCCCCACTTCTTGCCCTTTCTTAGCCGCCCCCGCTGAAGGCTGGAGGCAGATCCGGAGGCCCTCTTGCGTCACGGTAGATGTCACGCGAATCTGCGCAGGCCGCTGGTAGCCCCGTCCGGCCACAGCCTTGCTCCTCTCTCACTCTCTTCTAGTCCTTCATCAGCCAATCCCTCCATTTTGACGGTAGATTTTATATTGCGCCAAATAACTACAAATAATTATCTTCTGAAATATATTAAAAAATACACAAACTGAAATTGAATATTTATAGGGTTTCAGACAGGGACTAAAATTATTTTGACATATTGTTTAATTGCCTTCAAATAAAATTCTTTGCTGAGTGGAGAATATCCAGTGAACAGTCCACCCCATGCTTTGTTTATTAAGGGGACTACTTATTTTTTTAATTGAAAGGTAACTTTATTGAAAAAGTTAATGAAAAGTTATTTATTAAAAAATCATAAAAAACAATACTCAGCAAGTTTACTCCGATTGCTAGGGATGGGATAACGCTGGGAAAAGAAAAATCCAAAATAGTTCATAGTTAAGTTGTGGAAATGTAGTTATATTTGTGTTCGAACATATTAACCGTAAAATGAAGTTTAATCTTCATTATTATTTTTTTTTGTTTTGCCATTTTTGAAAAAATCATTCTTTAAAAAAAAACAATATTATTTTTATAAAACTATTAGAAGATTGTTAGTTGGTCTTATAGAACTGAAGGAAGGCGGTCAAATAAGATACCCAAATACCAAACGAAAATCTTCATTTGTGACCAAGTTATATACCTACTGTATTTCCCATCCCATCACTTCATTCCTTCTCTTAGTTTCTACCATATTTTTTGTTACTTTTAATGATTAGTTTTATTATTTTATTTCATGTTATTCTACCTATACATTTCTATTATTATTGTTTATTACTGTATTATTTATTAATATTTTATTCTATTCATTTCTATTTCTATTTCCCTTTAACTTACGGTTGTCCATTCGTATATAATATTTTAAATATTCTTTATGTCGTGTTATATTACTATCATAGTTTATAATACGTTCGTGTTTTTACCTTTTTTACTAAGCCCGGCTGAAAACCTGCAACATTGGTTTCAAATAAATAGTTTTCGGCTGCTTAAGTACATTTTTCAGTCCCACCAGAACCATCTTCCATAAAAGATTAGAGACGTGAATTAACAAAATGTGAGCGGTAACCAGCACCAAGAGACCTTTTTTTGAAAATTTAATTTCTTACAATGTGCTAGGCCTGAACTAAAAACCTCAAAATAGACAAAATTGTGGAATTATGAACAATAATCACTTTATCATTTATAATTTCACAATTTTGTCTAATCTGAAACGTTGGTGAGGTTATTTTTAATATTTTATTGGTCCTGTTATTTTAGTATATATATATATATTAGTGATATTGTTCAACAGGCTTACATTGAATTGAGATTGGGAACATTGACTAGTTAATTTTAGAAAAATGCAAATTGAATGTGTTTAACTTCGATTTAGGATCAAAGAAAGGTTTTATAACACGTTACATCCTGTTTTGTTCCGATTTAACGAAGCAGTTCAATGTGTACTGTGAAAATGGTTACAAAGTTCCTTCTCCTTCTTCGGTTTCCGACTTTAGGCCAATATCCATTCCATACAATTTAGTCAAGACACTAGAAAGATTAGTCCACTCCCAACTTAATAATTTTCTCGAGCAAAAAGCTCTCCTTAATCCTTTCCAATCTGGTTTTCGCTC
>NW_027112495.1:20272-22958 GCF_000696795.3 Halyomorpha halys
CATTCTCTCCTTTAAACAACACCTATTCCTTCATTTATTGAATAACCAAACCTCCACATCTTTGTAATCAAATAAATAGGCAGTTATTGATTAACATTATAAACAATAGTAAAGCCAATATACCAATGTAATTTCATTCTACTATCTGAAAATTTGTATACGCTCACCAGATAAAAATCGCATTATATGAACCATGTAATTATTCTTAAGGGACATATGTCCCAGAATAAAGTTATTTAAAAAAAAAAAAAAATGATGAATCCAAACTTATCCAGTAAAAATGCAAAAATTCGAGATAAAAAATTTATATTTTTTATATATACTTATTGTTCTACATCTTATTTTAAATTCTTTTTGTTCATTTTTATATAATTTTTCAGTTATATTAACATCGTTTTTAACCCCACCTTAGTTTACTTTATTTTTATCTTATTTAATTACATTGTCAACACACTTTTAGTTATTTTTTATCATTTTTAGCCCTGATATAGCCCTATAAATGTTGGCAAAGAAATAGTTGAAAACTTTTTACTGTACTTTTTTACCGCTCTGAGGGTGATTGTGCCCTAATGTTTTTTTTTAACACAAGGATGGCTTGGAGAAAAAGGTTGGGTAACCACTGATATAAATAATAAAAATGAACAATATGAAAATATTTATAGATGACAGAACAATATATAACAGATTTATATAAATTATTTAAATAAAAATAATAATGATACATGGCATTGATATTCCTGACTACATAATCAATTGGCATAGCAAATTCTTTTAAATATTTTGAAATCAGTTTCCCTTCTCTCTGGACAGTATTTTTTATTGAATAGTTTGCTGTACAGTCTGTCCATGTTTAGTCAGCAGTCTGAAACTCGTAGATCAAGCCTTGTTCACAGCTGTCACCTGTGTGTAGAGCCTCGTGCTTTCTCAGTCAATTTAAATGTTGGTCGAGCCATCTTCTGTTAAGATGGTATCGTTTAATAGTCCACTTTAGAAAATTAGAATATTTTAGATGAAGTCCTTTATAGGTTTTATCCTAACGATTTTTCCAATACTTCTTGTTTTGGCAAAATAAACTTATATTTTGGGAAAAGTGGAGAGCTGAGAAATATGAGACAAATTATTTTGTCTTTTAATGGCCAAATTTCAAACTTTTTAACAGCCTAAATTTTGGTGAACTGAATCGTATTTTTTTCTTTTTAAGTTACATGATAAAGATAGTAACGACCAGAATATGATATGATACAACGAAACGCGAAACAAACTTCCCTGTCATAACCCAGAATGAACAATATGTGATCAGTCAATATTTTATCCGATGAATAACTAAATGCTATCCACATGCTCATCGAAACACCTCACCCTCTTAAGCAAAAAAACAAATTGTTCTAGTAAAAAAAAAAAATAGTATTGATTTTTACATTACGATATTTTGGAGGTTCAAAATGACAATACTATGGTGGCTTAAAAAATATTAGGGAAGGAATTATTGACACAAATGTGAAATGATAAATAAATTTAATTCAAGCTGATTTTAGTTTATATAATTATTCTTTTTTTTTTATTTTTAATATTTATTTATTGCTATTTACAACTGTACATTATAATACATTTAGTAAATCTGATCTACGTTAAATTGGAGTGTGACAGGCGTGTAGAGAAACTACCCATTGGTAGCACTCTAATGACATGAAAAGCACATTTCATAACCAAAAACGAGTAATTAGTGATTTTTTAAAAAAAATTTATTTATTGATATTTACAACTGTACATATGTATACGAGAGGAATTCGAAGGTTTACGAAAGCCCCAGAGCTCAACGCCGTATGTCCAGATAGGCCGTATAATTGTCATGTAAATCAGTCTTTTGTAATGAATTGAAAGTTTGGACCGTCTGTCTAGTAAGTGCTGTAATAGTCGAAATCGACGTGCAGTTTCCTGTCTTTTCAGTCGTGTGTGAGGATTCCAGGTTAGTCGTTTGTCCAGATGTAGTTCAAAGTAGCGGATCTGTTCAACAGGGGTAAGGGCAACATTATTGAAGTATATTGTTGGGCAGTCAGTAGGTTTACGACGGAGGGTAAAGGTAATTTGATAGGATTTGTTGGAATTTATTTATAAGAAAGATGGTCAGGGTTGCGGTCAAAAGTGAAACAAAAATAGTTTACAACTATTTATTTTCCGAGGTTTCGCCCCACTTTGCAGGGCTTCATCAGGGCTAAAAAGATACAAAATGATACAATGATAAGAATAAAAACAAGTAACAATGGCAAGAGTAAAAATTTCTTAATAAAAATACGTAAAATATAAAGCTAAAAAAGTACAAGAGATGCACATAAAACAAAAACAATACGGGGAAAGAAAGAAAGAAAAAAAGAAAAGAAAAAAAAAGAAAAATATAGAGATAAAATAAACGTCATGAAAGAATAATAAAAATAAAAATAAATAAAGAAATAATAATTATGATATCAAATGACAATAAATGAGCAAAGAGCAAGTCAGGACAACATACCTGCTCCTAGGAATCGGTTGAACAGAAAGAAACAATGAAGCGGAAGCGCAGAGTAGTGGGGAGGAGGTAGCCAGCGAACAGTTTTACGGTTTTATTTCGATTTCAAATACGTCGCGTATACAGGAAGTAGTGATAAAGATATGACGAAAAATGAAAAATGATAAGAGAAAAATACAGAAT
>NW_027112495.1:27442-28956 GCF_000696795.3 Halyomorpha halys
GTGATCAGAGGTGGTTTTTAGTTTCACCTATATATGAAGAATTACAGTTGGGGGAGGAGCAAGGAATCCGATATACAACGTTAAAGCGGTATTAGAGTGGGATAGGATCCTTGTTACAAGTAAAAAAATAAGATAGTTTATTTTGAGATTTGAGTCCAAGACGAAGTGAAGGGATTGTTGATTTTAAGAATTTTTGTATGTTGTCAGTGAGAGAGGGGACATATGGAAGGGATCTATAAATCGAGAGAGTGGATGGTGGATGTAGAGAGTTAGGGGAAGGAGAAGTAGGCGTAGAACGGTTGATGTAAGAGTTTAAAAGTTTGTTTATGATGTGAAGTGGAAAATCATTTGAAAGCAAGATAGTCTTAATACGGTGAATGTTTGTGTTATGGTATTGGGGATCGGATAAGGAAAGGCAACGGTGTATGAGATTTTTTGCAATATTAATTTTTTGATGGTGGGGGGCTGAGAAAAATAGTTAAGTAGCCTACCGGAGTAAGTGGGTTTGTTATACCAGTCAGTGGACAGGGAGCCGTCATTATTCTATATAATAAGCAGGTCAAGAAAGGGGAGGGAAGAGTTAGTTTCGGTTTCAACGGTGAAATGAAGGCGAGGGTGGTAAGAGTTAAAAGAAGAAAGTATATGAGGGATTTTATCAGGGTTTACAATGAGAAAAATGTCATCTACATATTTTTCGATAAATAAAATGTCGTTATGGAATAAAGGGATGACGGAATCAAGGAGGTCATTGAGCACAATGTTAGAGAGTTTCCTATGGCGAGACCTGATGTTTGGTGAAAGAACTTTCCTTGAAAAGTTAGGTATCCGGATTTGCAACATAGTTCAAGTGATTCAAGATATGAGGTTAAGTTAAGAGTGGTATGAGGCTCTATTATAGACCAGTTCTGTTCAACAATTTGGAGTGCTTTGTCGATGGGTATGTTGGTGAAGAGGCTTTCAGCATCAAATGAAATAAGAATGAAGTTAGCGGGAATTCTAAGGGATATTAATTGTTCTCGTAGTTGGAAAGAGTTGTGGATGTCGTAAGGGTTGTCATGGCTCAGGAACTGAAGAGATGGAAGGAGGAATTGGCTGAGTTCGAAAAATGGAGCATTAATATTGGATATGATGGGGCGAAGGGGGTTGCCAGGTTTGTGGATTTTAGGAAGTCCGTACAGTCGAGGAGGTAAAGAATTATAAGAAATAAGCTTGTAGTAGGTAGGACGGTTAATTAATTTATTTTGAAGATGGGTTTTAATATGCTGATTGAACTTATTCATAAGTGAGCGGGTGGGATCACGGGTTGAAGGTAGATAGGTGGATTGGTCAGAGAGGAGTAGTGTATTTTTTTCAATGTACTCAGTCTTATCTAAGATGACAGTCAAGTTTCCTTTATTTACCGTTAAACTGTTTGCTGCCTACCTCCTCCCCACTCCTCTGCGCTTCCGCTTCATTGTTTCTTTCTGTTCAACCGATTCCTTGGAGCAGGTATGTTGTCCTGACTTGCTCTTTGC
>NW_027112495.1:29006-30250 GCF_000696795.3 Halyomorpha halys
AGTTCAAATTATTTACATTGTTTACACTAAAAGATTAAAAACAGAGGGAATAAGGGTCAAAGGCGAAATTATTAAAAGATAAGAGGGATTAAAAAGTCCTACTTAGTAACAGATCTATTTATCTCCAAAATGGCGTACGGAGGTTATAATATAAGAAGTGGTTACCTTCGAGAGGTGGTGGAGGTAAACAAAATAAAAATAAAATGACGTCCGAGTAGCCCCTGCTGACGGTCACGTGACTTAAAAGAGGGCGTGGCCTAATGATCATGTGAGAGGTTATGATGAACTAAATTTAAATTTAAATCTCCCGCCGGGGGGTCACATTACCGAATACTAGCCTCCGATTGGCTGCCTAATGATCACGTGGCCGACCATGTGAGTGGTAAATCCTATAACGTATACGATGATAGGTAGACTTTTAATCCATTCGATGATAGAAAACAAGGGACTTTGATCTTGTATAATCCCTAAAAAGTAAACAAATCGGGTGGTAAATAGGCTTGTACATATGAATTCTTTCTCAGTCTTCGTTCCAGCGTGCTTTATTAAACACCACCTCCGGAAACGTGTAAGTCGATTTATTTAAATTTCTTGAAGTGATTTCCTTTCTTTTTTCTTCTGTATTAATTTTTTTCTTAGTTTAATATCATAAAAGATTTTTTTACTATTTTTCGTTTTCTTATTTTTCCTTATTTGATATTTTTGTTATAATCTGTTGTATATTATTTTTTATATGCTACTACTGTTTGAAACATAATATACCTTTAAATTTCATTAATAATTTCAATAAATATCCTGAAGGTTACGTAACATTAAATGGGGCTTTGTTGATATACGCTAAGCAAACTAAAATAGAAAGTCAGGGTTGCGGTCAAAGGAGAGTTGCTGTTCTACTTATTTATTTGGACAGCCCTGATGAAGCCCTGCAAAGTGGGGCGAAACGTTGGAAAATAAATAGTTGTAAACTATTTTTATTTCTCCTTTGACCGCAACCCTGACCATCTCCCTATATATCAATTTTTACGGTCAGCTATACATACATATATAAAATAGAAAGTATTAAAAGATAAGAGAGATCAAAAAGTCCTACATAGTAACAGATCTATTTATCTCTGTTTGTTTATGTTTTAGTAATTACACAAATTCAAAGTCGCTTGTTTACATTCATCGAAGGGATTAAAAGATAAAGGTCTACATATCAGTATTTATATTTTAGGTTTAACCAGTTCAAATTATTCACATTG
>NW_027112495.1:30498-31663 GCF_000696795.3 Halyomorpha halys
GGGCGAAACGTCGGAAAATAAATAGTTGTAAACTATTTTTGTTTCACTTTTGACCACAACCCTAACCATCTTCTTATATATAAATAAATGATAATATACTTTATTCATCTATGCTACCCAAATACATCAGGCTGCTACACACACAGCATACTAATCAATCCGTAATAGGACATATATAAATTACATGGTATAATAAAATAGAAAGAAAACAGTTTCCTTTTACAACTAATTTCAGTCTATATAACAAATACAAATATTTCAATTCATTCCTTTTTTTATTTCACTTCTCTGTTCCTTCAATTTCACCATTTAATAATTTTTAATTCACCTGATCAACAAAATCATTCTCCAGAATTCACCCTTCTAAATCCTCTCCAGTGACCCGCTAAACAAATTCACTATTAGACGGCAATGTGAGATCAGACCAGTAATAATAGCCACAGCAGTAGATCAGTTTACCAAAAAACAAACAAATAAATACATTCTACGAGAACAAGACTAACCCATAGATTCAAAGGAAAGTATAATAAAAAACCGGTTACAGGAAACACTTGAATGGATAAATAAATAAATAAAAAAAAAATAGAATATTAGTAATACAAAATAAAATAATTAAATGAATAAATAAGTTAAAACACACAAATCGACAGGTCCACAAATTAAAATAGATAAATAAAACAATGAATAATCTCCGAGCCAATTCCCATGCAGGTGATGGTCTCCAGGGAGTCCAAAATAATATTTTCTGCTAAGATTGCAATATCCCCGATGATAACACCTAGCCCTTCTAAAAATCTCCAGATATGAACCCTCCATACCCCTGACATGCCATACCTGGACATCCATCTGGAGTTTCCTCTCACCGCCGCTCAGCTTCCTCAATGCCTCCCGGCACAGGATGGTGTGGGAGCTCCCCGTGTCCATCAGGCATCTCACGACGCTCACCTTGAGACAGACCGCTAATTACAAGTTCAAAGTCCCTTGTTTACATTCATCCAAGGGATTAGAAGATAAAGGTCTACATATCAGTGTTTATGTCTTACCAGTTCAAATTATTTACACTAAAAGATTAAGAACCGTGGAGATTAAGGTTCAAAATGACCAATATGGTAGTGATCGAAAGGAATAAGATCGCGAGACCCTCGTAATAAAACAGATTATACAA
>NW_027112495.1:34440-40217 GCF_000696795.3 Halyomorpha halys
AAAAATGTCGGCTAACGAAAAGAAGAAGATCGCGATCTAATGATCACGTGGCTGACCATGTGAGTGGTTAAGCTTATATCGAACTAAATTTGAATTTAAATCTCCCTTATGGGTCGTGTGATCAAATGATAGCTTCTAATTGGCTGCCTAATGACCACGTGACTTATCACGTGTTTAAGGTTAGGAAGTAAAAAATTAAATTCAAATCTCCCGCCAAAGGTCACGTTACCAGTGATTATGTCGAACTAAATTTGAATTTTAATCTCCCATGGGGTCACGTGACCAAATACTAGCCTCCCATTGGCGGCCTAATGATCACGTGACAGACCACGTGAGTGGTTAAGGGTAGGTCTAAGTAAAAATTTAAATTCAAAACCCCCATAGGTCACGTGACCAGTGGTTAAGGTAGGGTCAAAGGTCAAGGTCACCGGAGTGGTTAAGGTAAGGTCAAAGGTCACGGGAGTGGTTAAGTTAGGGTCAAAGGTCAAAGGTCACGGCTCATTGACCCTGTAAACCTTTGGAGTTTCGCAAGATGGTGTTCACATCAGACACCCACCTGAAAGCCTTTCTGTTCCGGAGGAATGACGCCCTCTACTCTGCAATGGTCCATAAGATGATGGTGGATTAGTCTCTCGAAGATTTTACTGATGTGTGGGAGGAGGCTGATAGGACGATAATGATCAGGTGGGTCCCCTTTCTTCCCCGGCTTCAGAAGTGGCACCACGATTGCTTGTTTGCAGGCTGTGGGGAAGTATGATAGGCGCATACAGGAATTGTAGATGTTGAGTAGGGATGCCTTAACCTTCCTTGTAAGCATCTTCAGTAGGACGTATGGAATCTAATCATGGCCTGACGCTTTGTTCCCTTTGGTACGACGTAGAGCTGATTCCAGCTGGCTATAGGTGGAGAAGATAGCCACGTCGCTCATACTCGGAGGACAGTCAGATTGTGGTGAGGGAGCATTGATCGTCCGCTCAGCATCCTTAGCAGCGCAGCTTGAGGCCTGGAGATCAGCCTGTTCCCCGGGTGTCATGAGATTGCGATCAGAAGTCAGAAGTACCGTCTTCCTCTTGGAAACGTGAGTTCGAACTCCGCTGAATGAGAGGATTAAATATGAGGGCGCGGAACCGGCCCCAATGCCCCAAAGGTTCAGCCAGATACCGTTCTGTAGGGGAAGTAACCTTAAATCGGATATCTCTACAGACGGTGAGGAAGAGGAAAGCGGAGGCTGGAAAAAAGCCGTGCGAAAAAAGAGGAGGAAAAAGAAGACCCCAGCCCAAAATGTGCCTCCAGAAGAAGGGCCAAAGGAGAGGAAAAAACTAACCTTCGCTGGCGTCCTTGCAAGCGTTCCGGCCTTTCCGCTTAAACCCAAGGAGACGACGACATATGTCACACTCAAGGGAAGCGCAGCGGGGTGGACTGCAAAAGCTGTATACATACAAGATTGGAACTCCTGTCCCAAGAAGAATTGAAGAGCATTGGGGACATAAAATTAATAAAAGTCACCCAAAAGGGCAGTGTTCTGGTCAGGACAGAAGGCGCTGACCAGGCACAAAAGCTCCTAACTTGGGATACGTTGAGGGTAAAAGGTTTACAGGCGAGCCTTACTGTGGCACGCAGGCTTTGCCTGGAAGTAAAAGGAGTCCCCAAGCCAAAAAGAGGTGGCGTGCAGGTGGTGCCCACGGTCTGGGCACAAAGTTAAGGAGTGCACTGAAAAGCAGAAGGGTGAAGCCTCGTGTTGTAGAAATTGCAAGGCGAGTGGCAGAGCAGTAAAAGATCTCTGACATTGTGCGGGCAGCAGGAAATGCCCGGTACATTTGGAGATGATGGTCAAGCAGGCGATGAAGACCCGGTATGCGTAGGCTGCATATCCTGCGGGTCAATATGGGCCAGAGACGAGTGGTCGCGGACGAATTGAGAACTCTCGCCCGAAGTGCTGAAATCTTGGCGATTCACGGCTTAACCTTTCCCAGTGCCACCCTGTACGGGATACCCCAGGGATCCTTTTCTGATTACTTTACAATAGATTTGTCCCAGGACTTCTTCTGGCAACACACCCCGTTTCGGTATACCCTATACCTATGCTTAGATTCTTCTCGAAGTGCGGGCCTCCTCTCGTCGTTTCTGCATTCCTGGTACTTACAACTGGCCCAGTAGTATTCTTTTTTCAACTGCGTTAGAGCCGGCGTCCACCATGGGACCGGACGTACTCTCGCCCTTCGGCGTTGGAGGGTAATACTTGCCGCTTCAGTGATGGCACCTGTAAGCATTGTCACTCTGTGGTCAATCTCGGGGTCCTCATCTATCGGGGTCATCTCCTCCCATTCTCTGTCAGCCTGTATTCCCTCCAATTCACTGGAAAACGCAATCCAGTTCGCCGATCGGGTCACGGGATTTCTTCTGGGGCACCGCCTTCCTTCCTCCCCCAGCACACTGAAGGCTATGACCCGGTGGGTCGAAGCTCGTGTCTGACCGGAGGGTCCAGTCTGCAATATGGCTATGGGAGCCGTGGCAAGTGTCACATCTATCCAGCTCTGGCCCCGCGTTCCAACAAATGTGGGACCAGAAGGCTTGTTCATAATAACCAGCTGACACCTCGCCACGCATTCTTGTACCAACCTCCCTCTAGCGTCATACATAGTCCTACAATTACCTGTAGTGATTGTAAGGAGGTAAGGTTGACTGTGTGGTCGGTTATCAGCTGGATCATGTCTGTATTATAACGAAGGCCATCTACATGCATCTTCGTAAGTCGACGGGCCATTTTAAATCCAGGTAGGCGTTGGCGAAGTTTCCGAATGATGTCTTCGACGGGGTCGATGGGTCTACATCAAACCCATAGAGGACAAAATTTCGAGAGCGTTTCGACCTCCGGGGTGTGAATATGTGGTATTGCACCTCTTTATACATGTTCAGGAGATTGTCGCTTTGTTGACTCAGATTGCAGGTATACACGAGTTTTCTCTCGTGATGAGTTGGTCCGGAAACTCTTTACATTGATGCTGCTAAGCATCTCTTTAACAGTTGTCTGTAAGACGGCTAAGCAGATTATAATCGGTGATGCCTCTTAGGTGCCATGGAACTCTTCGGTGGCTCAGTCTGAGGGACCGGTTTATGGTTATCGAGGTCTCGAGACGAGACGATATGTCTGAGGAACATGTGTGGGGAAGACAGTCATTTCTTTAGGCCTGAAAGCAAGCTTTTGGGTTACTACCACCCATCGTCACTATTTTCGCCATCACTTTGAGGTCGCTGGCGCTTTAATAATCGTGGGTCCTCAAGAGAGCCATTGATGAAGAAATCGATACCTCGTCAGATTAATGGGAATCACTACTAAAAAAGACATTATATAATTAAAACTGACTCTTATTCTTTAATCAGCAGGTAGAATTTGAACAATTTAGTGTCCATACATGGTCTCTTTCTTAGAAGTCTGACCACCCAACTTCTCGCCACGCCTTTTCCCCCCTTCCAGATATTTACTTCTAAATTTCATAGGCTCTCTAGCCCCCACCTAATCTCCTAAAATTATCCGATTGGTCAAAATCCCTTCTCCTATTTCACTATTCTTCCTACCCCCTCTTCTCAAGTGTTCATATATATTTCCTAGACTAGATAGCTAAGTTAGAAGTAAGAAGAGAGACACTCAGTAACAGTAACAGTAACATGTAGTTCTTGTAAATAATGTTAGAATAAAGTCATTTTAGTCTTCACTGATTTTTGTGTTATGTAACTCGCAGAATTGAAATTTCACTCCGTACGGAAAAATTCCGGTCGCGAAGGGGCCGTATGATATATATATATCAATTTACGATGTCTGTAGTAGTTCACATTGCGGCAGCTAGGTTTGTAACGGTTTTGGGGGCTGTAGTTACAGTATAGACCAGTTTACAGCAGTGTTGCTACAAGAGCTTAGATACACACAGATCTAAATACGTTTAAAAATAATTCAATTATTCGGTATAACAATACATTAAAACACAACCTACTTGATGTCACAAGGACCTATATCTACAATTTTTTTATTCAAGTTTCAAAGAAGTGTATCTAACATTATAAAAATATTAGTTATTGACACTATAAGTATAACAGACTCCCATTGCTTTAACTCATAATCACTGCTTCGCATTTTTATGTTAGTACTAATGGGCTGAGTGAATTCTCGATCTGAATGCTTCAGTAAAAGTCATTAGAGTAGTATTTTTTTATTAAGTATTACAATTTTTCCCAATAATGATATTAATTACTTGTAGTGATGCTGATAGTCATCCAATATGTTTAAAAACTGCCACATTCATTTACTAGCTTTCGATAACTTAATTTAAAGGAACTAGAAATTACACTGAATTGTGTTTGTTCGAATCGAAATCAGCTCCACCTATTGAGGCCATATTTATGTTTGAACTAACACTTAAAATAATGAGAATTTGAAGTAACTTGGTAAAACAAGAATTTATTATTTTAGAGTTTTTATGTTTTTAATATGTTTTTTATAATGCAGTTTACGTTTAAAAATAATACGTAATCAAAATTTAAAGTACCTACTAAAATAATTCTACAAAAATTCTAAAATTAATCTAAAAAACTAAGCAATATGATTAATTATTTTTTACAGATTAACTAACAAGAGAGGAATCGTAAAGCAGCGGGTTTTCTATGTAGCTCCTGGGCCACAGTGAAAAAACATGAGTTATTTTATGGTTCCACATATTTAGGAAGTAATTAAAGTAATTTAAATGCGAAAATTGCCGAAGCAGCTTTTGCTTAACATGCTGTAGAAAATTTAGAAATTCTCACTTATACTATATTTTACCATTTATTCCAATATATTATTATAATGTTTATATTTATTATTTCTGGATTCATTAATTCATATCAGTGAGCTAAACATATTTCAACACATTACAAATATTTCATATCACAACTGAAACACAGTGCAAAAATATTGACAACTTTATTTAAATAAATGTTTAGGGATGGCTAACCATTGATCTAAAAATACCCAACATTAACAAATGTGCGTAAAAATCATTTTTCTAGTGCTAATATAATTACAAACCGGTAATAAAAAGCATGGGGAATCACACGAGTGATAGTACATTACGAAATGTACACAAAACGATACAACTGAATTGGTTTTATTATTATTACAGTAACTATTAATATCATTGTAAAAGTCATTTATGTGCTGTACAGTTACAATATTTATATTTAGCGATGTTATTTTGATCCATATCATTCATCCATATTCATATAAACTAAAACTCATAAGGGAAAGAACTATAAGAGTGGACACCGAGCTTTACTCAACGAAAGAAGTCCGAGATATTATTTGTGATTAATTGTTGTTGTATGTCCTTGTACCGAACATATTGTTTGCCAAGTATTTCTCTTATTTAGGGCGAAGTAAAATTTTATCGAGCGAACTTTTCTTTCCTTATAGGTTAAAAAATTAGTTTCAATACTTGTAATAGTGTGTACTACAAATAACAACTTTCAACTGATTAATCTCGACTGTCTTATTCTACCATACCCTATTGTGTGCTTCTCGTTCACTCCACTTTGTAAAATGGTGGATATTTTTCAAAAGCTACAGATCTTACATAATTCATGCATTACGGTGAATTAAAGTAATATTTAATTATGGAAAATTATTTTTGATGAAAATTATATCATCATTATTATCTGTCATCCCTTCGTAGGCTCCGGCGGCTAGCTACCCTCCGGGCTTACATACCTCCTTTGTCTCTGTCGGAATAGTACCCGGCAGGACGAAG
>NW_027112495.1:41427-47011 GCF_000696795.3 Halyomorpha halys
GAATAGTACCCGGCAGGACGAAGGCAGCTTCCTGCATGACTCTGGCGGCTAGCTACCCTCCAGATCTGCATACCTCCCTCGTGTTTATCGGAATAATACTCGATAGGACGAGGTTACCATTCTCTGAGATATAGCGGTTGTTACTCGTTGGTCTCATCCTATCTGGTCATCTTCTTTGTCAACTACCTTACCTTTATTAACTGGACACGCATTGTTGAGGCCTTGTGGACAAGCAGAATAATCAAGAAAATAACCCTCCTCGACAAGTAAAATGTTTATGCCATTTCGTGCATGACACGCATAATTATAAACTTGTTTTATTTATTTATTTGCTTAATTTTTAGCTGCCGTATACAACTATAGGGTTAGAGGCACCGTATTCTGGATTTCGTGGTTACATTTCTCGATACAGGTTTTTCTCCTTTAGGGACTTAAAAAAATTCTTCCAATTTTCTGGCAGTAAGGCTTGACGTTGTCCCCGGAGACCAAAAGGTGTTTGATGATTCCAGATGCGAACAGTGTTCCAGGATATGCTCCATCGTCAGGGTACATTTACAACTATAACATGTCGGTGAAGGATTTCTTTCAAGAAGGCGTTTGTGTATGTCCGATCCTGAGTAGGGTTATGACGGATTGTTCACGGCGATTTTGGGTAATTGGCGGTAGAGGTTGAGTATCACCAAGTATTGTCTTCATTTTATTTGTTTCAGGTACCTAGGACCAAAAACAGCGCCATACTTCCTTGCAATGGACCGATTTATGGTAATCATACAGCGCCAAGTTACAATTAGGCACTGGAAATAGGGTGCATGCTTCTTTGGCACCCAGTTCGTTTCCCGATATACCTGCATGACTGGGGTCCCACAGGAAATTTACTTTTTTATGTGTTTTTTTAATTAAAGTTTTGACGGAAAAAACAATAGGGTTGTGCGAAATTTGGAAATTTTGAATAGCCTTGAGGCTCGAGTAAGAATCACTACAGATCACAATAGAGGAGCCATTTACTTTATCTGCTAGCGCTAATGACAAATAGATTGCATATAACTCGGTGGAAAACACTGAGAATGTGAGGGGAAGACTGCAGCGGATAGTCTTCGCAGATAGAACTACTGAACAGCCAACATGATTGAAGTATTTTAACTCATCAGTATCAGACATGTACACCCCCTATAGCTGGTGAGAAGACTTAAGAACATTGTTTGAGTACTTCAGGAGGGTTGGATGATTTATCAGTAGATTCTGAGGTGAAATCAAAATTGGCTATTTTGTTTATCCACGGAGGTAATGGATTGGGAAATCATAAGTATAACTTCGTTTGGGACCGATAGAAATCGGGCAGGGGAAGGAAGCTGGAGAGGCGACTTGGTAATCTGTACCCCGAAACATCAAAGTCTTGGGTCATTTTGAGACGACCTAGAAATTTCAGCAAAAGCGTAGTTCTAGTGGCCACTCTTGGGCCTCCCAGAGTAAGCTGCTGATAAGACTAGTCCTGAAGGCTCCGGTTGCTCTGCCGATCATAGTGGTGTACTGTGTATCATCATGGTATACTGAGTCTAGCTTGTTTAGTATTTTCTTTGAGGCATCCCCATAAACTTCGCATCCGTAATCAATCACCGGCCTTATTACCACCGATATGTGGTGGGCCGTATCACAGTGGTTACACATCACACGCAGATGGATCACATCCATAGGTTAAATTGGAAATTACTTTTGGACTGGTTTTAAATAAAAACAATTTATTTGTTTCCCCTTTTTTAAGCAGAATTTAATTTTTTATGCCCACATTAAATATTACACTTTAAGTACTTTTATGAATATTGATAATATTAATATACAAATTGTGCCTTACTATACGGTTTAATAAAACGCACTGGTAATTGTGGCTATATTTCTTATTTCGTTACCATGTCTTTCAAAATAATGAACCTGTTTTTCTTAATAACATTTTTTAAATGTTATTAGAGAAACATTTCTTAAGTATATTTTAGTAAATAATAATTATTTTGGCTGAAAACATTGATACTTTGATAAGAAAGAATTTTCAAATAACATAGTTTTATTTTTTTAATTGAAGATGGTTCTCAGCTTATTCTATAACAGACCTGAACTTCATGAATATGGACTTAAAACTTGCTGAGTCAGAATTGTTTTTTTAAATTTAAAAATTTTTAGTTCCATTAGAGGCAAATAAAAAATATCACAAATAATTCAGGTTTTTACGAAAAACAATTCTTTGAATTATTTAATCGATTGAAAACCTTCTTTAAATGGTTTTAATAAAGAAAAATTCCACTGGTTTTGAAAGGAAATTTTTAAATTTCCTTTCTAATTTACAATTTTCTAGTTTACTTCCCCCAACATTTTGTCTAGTTTACTTCCCCGAAATTTTGAATTCTTTAACTTAAATAATTCTTCAGTTATTTTTTCTTATTCTACAAAAAAATATGACTTGCTCAAAAAGACACAAAATATTAATTTTCTGCAAAAAATTAGACCATTGTCTAGATTGACGTATTTCGTAGCTTTTTAGATCTACTTAACCTTTTTAAATATGTAGGACGCCATGCATATATAGGTACACATAAACTCATTTATACGAGTATATACCTGTAATTTTTAATTACGAAACCTTTCCTGTTTGCTTTTAGACAATGATCTCTTTAGCTTCTCTAACAGAGTTGTATCAGTTTTCTCGCGGGTGAGCAATATTCACACACAATTGATCACTATTAATAACTATTATATAGAATTAATTTAATATTATTTAAATTATACGCTTTTCCCTCAATAACTTTTAATTTCATCATGTTTTCATGGACAGAGATGCAAATAACAAGTATATATGATGTGACAGATAATCTATTTGATATGAACTATTTGACATATTTAATTGTATCATTATACTGGCCCTAGAATGCATGTATTCGCATGTCCCATAGCATTTATTTGGGTTGCATTACTTAATACATGAACTATTCCTCTTTCCCTAGAGATTACTAGGCAAGATGTTTCTAACGATCTTTGCCCACTCATGCCTTCAACACTGCCACGGGGTTTAAAGAATATATAAATAGATGCTAACGATCTAACAACAAATTACAGAGGAACTTGCATTCTTTCATGACATCATTCCATCCTCTCTAAGTTTAGGATGAGGGTGAGGTCTCGCCTCGGGTAATATGAATCAGCAGCCTTCCGGCAACCTGTCAATCCCAAACATACACAATTGATGTTCTCACTATAACCACTCAGATAGTTGTCCATTGGGGGGGGGCACATATTCTCCCTCTCCCCTGACCTGTATTTAATATTCCAGATATTCCGGGAACCTGCTCGTCTTTTGGGAGGAATGCAAGATTGATACAAAGATGACGCCCACGCAGCCACTGCTTCCTTTACATGTATACACAAAAATCTCGACGTCAAGTGGCGTTAATAGTATTTTATTGATGAAACCGTAAAAGGAAAGGAATCTATAATAACAACCACGATTTAGAATCTTTTCATGACACACTTCCAACGGAATTCTTGCGAAATCCAATCAGCTTTAGCCTCTGAACTTTAGTATTAAAGAAAATGAAAGGTCTTTTAAGAGATTGAGGGATTTGTTTCTTCTATCCAATCCATAGAAATATGACAAGCTAAAATATTATAATTATTTTCGCATATGACTTTTTAGTACATTAACAGTAAAAATCTTGGCAGAGCAAAAACTTTAACCAAATGAAGCACGTTTCAAATGTGTAAATTTTGTTTTTCTTCTCTTATACAGTGATAATAATCTTCTATCAACGAACTTTCCTTTACTATTTTATTTTAATTACTTAGTGTTCTATTGCTTAATTTCTCTGGACGATGGAGTATTCTCCCACCCCATCCTCAGGATATTTTTTTAAAAAATAATTTAGCATTATTTATATACAGTCCTATTGTCTAAATATATTACTAGCAATAACTTTATTTTATTTTATTCATAGTATAAAATTATTTCTTACACTTTAAATTTCACAACCACAGAGCAATGTTCATTCTCTCATCTGCATCCTGTTATAAGCAACAAGGCATACATCAAGATAAGCAACAAGCTTCCTTTTTTTTCTTCATTTGGTTATGGATTGTAAATTATTTATGAAAACTTTTAAAACACAATAATAAAATGGAATTAAATATTGAATGTGAAGGTTGGGGAAATTAATAAATCAATTAAAATACAGAAGCACGCATATTGATCTGTTGGCAGTTGTAAAACATGGCTACTGATCATAAACGTGTGGTACAGGACCAGTCCCATTTGATTTGTACCAAAAATCGACACTCAACGGGTCGGCCACAAATTTAAGCCAACTTGCTAAACCGAATAACTCATCTACACGCTTCTGCATATGCAAACATGCCTAAGTTAGGCTAACGTGTAGAGACCCCTTTAGATTCAGTATTGAGTAAGACGGTACTGGTCTTTAACTAATAATTACACAAGGTGATACGGTCAACATCCACATTCAACCGACAGGGTTACTGCACTAATTAAAGCCATATTATAGGGGCTGGGTGTGTCTGAGGATGGTCTTCCACTCTGTCATTCCACCATTGATATGACAGACCTAATAAATCAAGTTAAGAGTGCAATACTTTACACATTGAGCTACACAAAAATATTTACAAAATCAAAAATTCAAGTTTAAAAATATTGCAATAATAGATAGAGTGGAACACACTAAAAATAAGAGAAACTTTGAAGCAATACATACAAATCAAACCGTAAACTATAAGACTGATACAAAAACTGATAAAAATCTCAACACATTACGCAGATATAATAAACTAAACATATAATTACAGATGACTAAAGTTCTGTAAAAAAAACAATTAAAACAATGTTTCAATAAAAATGTATTTCATTTTAAATAACTTAACATATATAAAAATTAGATGAAGCCTCCATATCGAGAGAAGGTAACAAAGCAGAATATTCGTTTTTTATAATAAATGCAAAAAGTTAGTACTCACTCTACTAGTTCATGTAATAAAGAGAGATTGAACGTTACATTAATAAATGTAAGTGCCGACAAAAAAAGTATTGTCAGGTTTTAAAAATGAATTGATATTATAGTTGACAACATTTTCACAATAGAATTGCTAATATTAATGGTAAAGTAAAATTTTTAAAACATATTTTTTATGAAAAAATAAAAAAATCTTATCAAAGTTTGAAAATTTATAAGCAAATTGAAGTGATGAAATCGTTTAGTATTTTTCCCGGTTTCAGTAGTAAAAAATCCTAAGCAATTTCTTAGTTCACGATATTCACAATATGAAAATAGTTTGCGAGTTTTATCAATGGGTAGATTCACCACGTTTTTATCATGTCATGTTATATCTAAGTTATGAAAGGATAAGGCACTGTGTCCGCCTTATTACTCCCTACCATTGTTTTTTTTTTAATTACTTATTTAATGTAATTTACAACTGTACAAAATAATACAATAGGTAAATATGTAGTATGTTTCATACACACTTGAAAATCTTGGGAAGGAACCACCCATTGGTGGTACTTCAAACATTAATTTAAATTAGAAGATCCCGT
>NW_027112495.1:48494-49281 GCF_000696795.3 Halyomorpha halys
AAAAGTTTTGGAGAGGTGTTCGCCGAACATTTGAGTTTTTTCTTCATCTGATCGAGTCCAAGTCTTATTTTCAGTGAGAAGTGGATGGTTGTAAGATTTGTATTTTAGTAGTTCTCCACAATGATTTGTCAGTGGTATTTAAGTTTTCTGTTAAGTTCTGGAAATTTTGTACTCTGTGTACTTTCTAATTTCTGCTTTTAGTCTGTTAGCCAATTTATTGTAATGAGTTTTGTCCGAGGGATATCTTGTTCTGTGCCACCTCGCTCATGCCCGTTTTTCTGTTAATAATGCCTGTATGTGACGAGGTAAGTTATTTTCTCTAAAACTTTTTATGTTCATTGGTGAAGTATTGTTAGTGATAATATTTCCTAGCGATCTAGAAAGTATTTCGATAGCAGAGTCGATCTGTTATTTTGTTTTTAGTGGAATTTTTAAGTTCGTTTTCAAGATCAGTCTGAAAATTTTTCCAGTTTACCTGTCCTGTAACCATTGAAGGGGGAGAGGGTCTAGGAATAGGATTAGAATGGATGTGAAGTAGAACCTATGATCTATGATAAGCTATGATCTGAAAAGAGGTCATCTAAAGATTGAATTGTGGATTGTGATGTGGGTATTTGGGAAGTAACAAATATATCAAGGATATCGGGACGTTTTTTAAGGGATGTAGGCCATTAAGTAGGATTTTTAGGAGAGAGGATGTTGTGACTCGAGAAAGAGTCCTACAACGAGTATTGGACGTTCTGCATCCCCACTGTTGATCTTTGGCGTTGAAATCTCCTCCAGCAAT
>NW_027112495.1:50091-56529 GCF_000696795.3 Halyomorpha halys
TTTTGTTCATCTAGTTAAATTGAACGGGATTTCATTAAGGAGTCTGGTTAGGAGTGAGATAAGAGGCTTAATTGTGTCTTGAAGATCACGAAGGAAGGAGGAAAGAATAGATGTTATTTCAGGTGCATTTTGGATGTTTTGGGAATAGAAGGTTTGATTATGGCCATGAGTGTAGCTTGGTCTAGGTAGTGATTGAACAATTCTTTGGGATTGTTGAATTGGTTCCTCGGTTACTGGAGGTTCGGGGAAAAGATTGACCAATGAGGAAGTTTAGGATTGACCTGTGTAGGAATTTTCACATTTTTGGAAGGAAAGTCATTTGTGGTTGAGTCTGTGGATAAGAGCTTAGAGACTGATCCTACCATTGTAAATAAACATCTAAAATGATTTTAAGGAGCAATAACTCCAGAAATATAGTAGTGTTATTTCAGTCTAATTGCGTACTGTTACTCTGCCCTGAACCTTGCTTTTTTTTCGTTATACTTCCGACAACTCATAAGTGGTGCCAAATCCTGATTTTTTTTTTTTTTTAGTTAACCCAGTGTATATTTTGTTCGCACCTTTATTTTTACTTTATTTTCTTCTCTCTCCTTTTTTATTTTTTTTTTATTGCCATCACTGAGAATGGATGCAGCTGGCAACTCGTTAGTGCGAGCCGCGGCATTGAACGTACTGCCGAATGGACATGTGACTCCCCCAGTCCCCATGGTCCAAAAGGAAGCCGCGGACCCTGCGACCCCAGTCCCAGAAATGCCTCCTTTACCAGATACAACGTTGGCGCAGGCTCACGCGAACGCCTTGGCGATGATGAAAGTCAGAGCGACAACTTCGCAAGACTTAAGGAAGGCAATATCAGACCTGGAGCGGTTCACGGGCGAAGTCGGTGAGCTGAATCACTTCATTAAGGGAGGCGACCGAGCTATAGAGAAACTGGAAGCTAAAGTGTCCGATAACCTTCACGAAAGAGCCGCCGCTATATCATTATAAGCGGCCCTTATCTGTCGAGTCAAGCGGAGCGTGTTAAACCAGATCCAGGCAGATGAGGAAACATCGTGGTCCACTGTGAAGGAGGGATTGAAGAAGGCATACGGAGGGGGCAGGTGGACCCCCTTAAGATGTGTTTCACCTATATAGGGAGAGGTAACGGCCTACGCAGACAAATGGGCAGTACCCAGGTAGGTTGTTAGTCCGATTCAACCTTATCACAGAAAAAATGCGTGAGACGCATAGCACAGAAATAGTTCATTGGTGAATGAGCTTCCTGGGCTCAATACTTAAAGTTCAATTAGCTAAAGAAACGAATAAGAAGGAAGGCTTACCAAGAGAGCGCACATTCACCGAGTGCGCACAGAAGATGGTGGATGTCAGTGCGCGAGAGGAAGTCTCACGGATGGAGACGGATGAAGCCGGGTGGAGTAAAGTGACGTACACTCTCCCCAGGAGCACAGAGAACCACTGGAGGGGAAGCGAATATAAAGAAGCCGGCAGAGATAGAGGCACAGCAGAGAGGAAGCCGACCCAAGTCAGACCGAGGAATGATATTCGGAAAGAGGAATGACGATGCCACGGGTGTGGTAAAACGGGAGACTTAGTAGCCCGGTGTCTCAGAACTCGATGCTTCGAGTGCGGGAATGAGGGGCACATAGCTAAACACTGCCCCTACATATATAGGAGGAGAGAGGGAGACCAGGGAGAGCCAATGGAAATTAATGTCCAGAGAGTGAGAAGAAGACGTGGACCGCAGGGGTCAGAGGAATCCTCCAGTGAGACTTCAGAAGCGTCAGAAGCATCGGGAACAGAAATAGATGACAGAGGAAGGAAACGCACTGGCGAAATAAGAAGTAGACGAAAGTGAGTAGGTGAAAGGAGGAGATCCTACGAAGAGATCTGAGGAGGGTGGCAACAAAGGGGCGATCATACGTTGGTAAACAACAATGGAACATTCGAATAGGAAAAAAGAGGTTTAGGAGCCAACGGGTTCTAGGGGATAAACAAGTGGGCGCGATAAACCAGGCAGGAAATTGGAGGAGAGCGTTAATGGAAGAATACGGAGACATACTCTTTCGGGAGGGCGGACCACTGGGGTTGACTGGAAGAATGGTTCACGAAATTCCGTTGAAACATGAGAGGGTGACGGCGGTACCAACAAGCACTTCGGAAACATATGTGGGAGGAATAGGAGAATTTAAAGGCCCAGGGGATAGTCGTGGATAGTACGTCGCCATTCAATAGCCCCATGTGGGCAGTAGGAAAAAATCCGCGCCAGGGGCGCAGAGAGGTATAGATTGGTAGTGGACTACCGACAACTAAACAACACGGTGGATGAGAGGTACCCTATCCCACGATTCGAGGATATTCTGGGCAGGTTGGGTGGCGCGACCGTGTTTAGTACCCTCGATTTGAAGGCTGGTTACCACAAGATCGAAATGCATCCACGGGACCGCTGTAAAACGGCTTTCACGTTTGAGAGGGATCATTTTGAGTTCATAAGAATGGCGTTCGGACTCAAAAATGCCCCCATTATATTGCAACGTCTTATCGACGAATTATTAAGAGACATTGATGAAGCAATGTGCCAAATATATATGGATGATTTGTTGATCTTCAGTAAGACAGAAAGTGACCATGTGAAGCATTTACGGGAAATGTTCCAAAGGGTTCCCGAGTTCGGGCTGAAACTGTCGCCAGAAAAATCTTGGTAAGGGCAAGAAAAGATATCGTTTTGGGGTCATACGATATCTCGAAATGGCGTCATGCCTGATCCGCAGAAGGTCGACGCAATCCGGAGAATGGAGATACCCAGGGATGTTCGGGGAATCCGACGACTATTGGGAACGCCGAACTACTATAGGAGGTTTGTGCCGGAAATGGCGGCGCATCTAGGTCCTATCAATAACTGAAAAAAGGGAATCGCGTAGTAGTAACACCCGGCATGGACAATATACGGAAATGTATGGAAAAATTGCAAGAAGAACCTGTGTTAGCATTTCCAGATTTCAATCGGCAGTTCACAATCACCACTGATGCCAGCGATTACGCCTTGGGAGCAGTACTCTCTCAGGAAGGAAACAGAACGGAGAAACAGATAGCTTACGCAAGTCGGAGACTTACGGACGCAGAGACAAGATACAGCGCAAGTGTGGGCCTTAGTCCATTTTCATCCCTACGTATTCGGGAGAAAATTTATGATTCAGACAGATCATCGCCCCCAATGGGTGGGAAAATTGAAAGAATCCTCAGACAGGGTTACCCGATGGAAGGAGCTCCTTTCCCCATATTATTTCGAAATAGCCTACAAACCGGGTAAAGAGAACGTGGTGGCAGATTGGCTATCGCGCGCAATAACCGTGAACGCGATAGAGGATGAACAAGGGGGACCGTCCGGAGATCTGCGTCAATTTTTGCGCAAGTGGACGCCTGGGGAAGACGATAGCCAAAACGCTAGAGAGCAGAGAGACGCGGATGAGGGCCATAGCACGCGCGAAAGGAGCGACCCGGTGGCAGCATCAGAAACTGATTGCTTGAGTGGCGATCGACCAGTGGAGACGGAGGAATAGGAGAAATCATAAACGATAAGCCCAATAAAATCATTTGGAAGACAAGGACAACAGGTATGATATAAATAAATGATGAAAATAGAATACGGTAAATACGAGAAGCTCTATAACGACTATCTGGTCAACGCCAGGAGTGGGAGAAGAGCAGATATGTAGAGCACTGAAGGATCCGTTGAAGGCGGCAAGGAAGTATTACCTGTTATTAGGAAACGCCGTAATTTGGGGAAAAAATTAGCCAGGACTTTCATTCGTTGTACGCTACTAGTCGACACACTACAGTACATACGGGGTAGTAGAACAACAAAAAAGAAGTTACGCTTGCACCAGGGCAAGACAAACCACATAGGGATAGCGGAGATGATACAGGCACTGCGGCGGAAATACTTCTGGTGGGGTATTAAACGAACTGTTCAGGAGGTCATAGGGAACTGCCAAGTGTGTCTGAGGATTAAATATGATCGTCTTACCCCCAAAACTATAGAAGAAGAAACTCCAACCGCGGAAGGATGCCGTTAGTTAATTTACAGGTCGACACTTTTACCTGGAGGGGATACAAATGGTTCACGGCCATTGATCTTTTTAGCTAGGTGACCATGGCACATCTAATCAAGGACAGGTCAGCGGATACAATACTGGAAGCGCTGCGAACTTGGTTCCAATTCTATGGAATACCGGATCGCATCTCGTCGGACGGCGGTCGGGAGTTCGATAACGCGGCGATTCGGGACGAGATGAAGTCACTCGATGTGGTCTGGCACTTGAACACCCCGGGGCATCCGAAGAGTAGGGGAGGAATTGAACGTCTACACAACACTCTGAGTGACCACTTGCGAGTCTATCAGTTGGATAAGGAGCTAGAGCCGGACGACGCGATGAATAGGGCGATTGCAGCATTCAACCACTCCATCCATACTGTTACAGGGTTCTCCCCCATCAAAGTTTTATTTGGAATGCGCGGACGGAGGCGGGATTACAGAGGTACAGGGAGTGAGGTGAAACGATCCATAACGGAGCATCTCTACGTAAAGTATGGGATAGGGTTAAAAGTAGGCTCGAGGGCGAAAAGACTAAACGTGTCGCGCGTCAAAACACTGATGTCAGAGACGTTACGGGTAAAATTGGAATCGGGAGAAGAGTGTGAATAAAGAAAATGTATCATAGAAGTTAAGATTATACCATAGCGTTTTATTGAGTATTTTGTAATTCTATCTTTGTATATTTTTCTTTTTTTTAGTTTAAGAAAATTATTTCATAAACTGGAAGGGGAGAGTTATGATAGGATAAGGCACTGTGGCCGCCTTAATACTCCCTACCATTGTAAATAAACACCTAAAATGATTTTAAGGAGCAATAACTCCAGAAATATAGTAGTGTTATTTCAGCCTAATTGCGTACTGTTACTCTGTCCTGAACCTTGCTTTTTATAGCAAATTTACTAGTTGTATATAATGTTAAACAGTTGTAAATAACAATTAATAGATTACTGAAAAAAAGAAAATTATAATTTTTTTAATTACTTCATTTTTTTTTAATCATATTTTACAATACAACTGTACGTGAATGGAAGTTATTCTTGGATTCAGGGCACGTTAAAACATATAATTTAGCAGTGTCTAAATTTAAGTTAAACAAAGTTTAAATGATGCTATAGAAATCAACTTTTAAATACTCACTGTTAGTACTCAAACTCACTCGGGCAAAAGGCCCATTTAACCGTATAAATGCTGTAATAATAAGAAATTTTGGTGTGAAGTAATGGAGCGGCAGATTATTGAAATATAAAAGCAGTGAAAAGTTAAAAGATCCTTTGGCAACACAGCTATCGTGCCTCTTGAAAACCGCCAACAAATGATAGGTGAGGGTCATGAATATGATTGTTGAAATCAAATTATATGTTAAAGGATTTAAGGAAAAGTTAAATATTTCCCTTTAACAAAACGTTTTCTCATTTTGTTCTTCATGCGTGGGGGATAGAGTGGGCTCGGGGATCCTCAGGTCGAGATTGTAAATATTGTGTAAAATTTATTTTATTTATTTTAGTTATGTTAAATTTATTTATTTATTTCTCTATTTATATACATTTTGAGATTTACATTGTATGAATGTGTATAATTACCACTATTACTCATTGTCCAAGTTTTAAAAAAATCTATTATATATTCATTCAAAATAAACTTTCAAAAAAGAATTAATGCTTTAGCCCATCCTTTGCTAATTTGTTAATTATATCTACTTAAGCTCAATACGAATCGAAAATGTAGATAATAGATAGATAGTAGAGAAACACTTTTTCCAAATCTGTTCTGTCTAACTGCTTTGACTTCCTACATACATCTAATGAAACAATTGTTTTTAAAACTTATAATATATATGTATAGGTATAGTATTTGAATTAATCTAAAATACATAATATCTATTTATGATTTTTTTTCTTATACAAAGAAATGACTGAAAAGATTAAAAAATAGTCCAACAAATTTAAATAACAAAATATTCAATTTAAAACCTCTAATTTTACTCTCTATTAACGTTTTAATTCAGTAAGCATGTGATATTGACCATTAAATTAAACTAAAAATAATTATTTTAAAGAAAATTTATTACAGAATTTAAGATAATTATTTTTTCCATTTTTCTCTTCGGCAGTACCCCTATGGGAGGGTCGTGTATTTTTACACCGTACAGATTCCATGTTATAAATAGCCATATTACCTGCATTTCATTATTTTTGAGAATTTTTATATATAAGTATATATAAAATGAATGAAGTATATATATAAACCATCTAAATCATACATAAAGACCTTAATGTTCCCTATGTAACCGATCTAGCCCGAACCAGATATCACTCCTTCCATTATAAACTCTCTAACCACTCAAA